>NC_037668.1:202102404-202402404 GCF_003255815.1 Theropithecus gelada | reverse complement strand
CATTAAATCCTTTACATGACTCCCAGGAAAACAAGGAAATACTTTCTTGTTCCTGTCCCCGAAGGGACAATGAAACAGACCACTTCCACATAACAACAAATAAGTGACAGAAAAAGAATGGCTAACCTTTAGAATCTGATGTGACATATCCAGTGTAGGTTTGGAAATAGCTCAGTGCTCATGAGAAGACATCAAGGAAGGACATCAATGCCAAGCCAGTGAGGGAGGCAGGAAGTTGGGCCTCACACAAAGCCCAGAAAGTAAGGAGCTGTGATTTACCACAAGACTTCTAACAAAGTTACTGCCATGCCTAGAATCACTTGCTGGCTGCTGGGTCCATCTGGCCCTTTATCGGCCAAATGTGCATCAGTAGATAAAATTTGTCACATTTTAATTTAACTAACATCATGGAGAGAGCATGGCCTTTGGATCAGACACATTTAAGTCTGTTTGAACTTATGGGAACTAATGGTCATAACAATGTTACTTGATTCACAGGTTGATTTAATAATGTTATAATAAAATGCATGTAAAAATTCCTGGACCTTGGGGGTTATAAATAACTAAGGTTACTATCATTGAAATGCTTTAAAACCTGCAAAGGCAAGAGTAATTTCTCTTTAAGTAAAAAGACCTGTTAGAGAGACTGCTTTGGCAGTAGAAAGTCTTAGGATGCTAGAACCACAATTTGTTATTAGATTAATAAAATAGAGCCCAGTTTCTTAAAATGGTGGAAAATGAGAACAATACAAAGCACTGGTAGTCATAAGAAAGATGGCAGATCTGAGGATTGAGGAAGGTAATGGATTGCTTGCCCTGTCACTCAGTAAACATTTATCGGACCCTAATATTTGCAGAGCATCTGAAGGGGCCTTCAAGCTTTAATCTAACAGGAGACACATGGCATATCACAGACATTAGAAAGCAAAGTGTCAAGAGAGGACCCCTGCAGGAGTTCAAATGGCTAGGGCCTAAAGATATCAGGAGGTTTGCCAAGGAGGTGACATTTGAGGCAGTCCTTAAAGCAGGGCTCTTCAGATTGCAGGTCATAAATTTATTATGAAAGAGATGAGAGACTGCACATTGCAAGGATGAGTATTGCTTTTTGGAATTTTTGATTCAGTGTGTGTCCTAGGTCAAAATATACAGTTCTTATTGTAATTCATGTTCAAAAAGTTTGAAAATCATTGCCTTAAAGGATTAGTAAGATTTGGACACATTTCTGATTTCCTGTCCCTTGCACTGGATTATTTCATTTCTTGAGGGACCCTTCTGTTGCTACTCCCTCTTTCTTGCCTTTCCAACTCCAGTATGAACTGCAAAACTGAGTTTAGGCATGGCCTTTTTCCATAAGATTTTCTCAACTCCCTCCCACTCACCATCTTTACCCTAGTGTGGGTTGAGTGCTCCATCACCATGTTCCCACAGCATCCGTGCTTACACATTTCACAGCACTTATATAGTGATTGTTTTTGCTTGCCTGTCTACCCCCAACCCAAGCTTCCTTGGGTCAGGGAGCTCATAAAGTCTGTGTCTTATTCAGGGCTAGTCTTACGGGTATGCAGTCTGTGTAGTCACATAGGGATATGTAGTTAGAAGAGCCCTGTGCTTCTAAAGCACTGTTATCACTGTTTTGAAATTCTTATTTTATAACAGAGTCTGAATTTTCATTTTGTACAATACCTACAAATTATGTAGTCATTCTGTTCTTATTGACCCTAAAGTTAACCAGAACCTTGCTTAGAACAGAGTAAGAGATCCACAAATGAATGAACAAAATATGAAGGATTGAGTGAATAGCATCCATCATCTATTGAGAGCCTATTATGTTGTCTCAGAAACTAGGTTAACAGTGGTCATGTACATCATGTCATCTAAATGTCTGCAGACTTAGGGACAGGTAGCACCAGGGGAAGGAGGATTATGTGAGCAAAGATGGGAGGTGAGAAAATATAGGATATGTGAGGAAAGTGGGGCACATGGTTTAGTTCAATTTAACAGCAAGAGAAGGCATTAGTGAATGATGAGTCTGGAAAGTAGGTTGAGACCAGATTGCAGAGGGAGAGGTGAAAAGTTGAACTTTGTGCTGATGATAATGGAGGCCAAGGAACATTTTTGAGTAATAAGATCTGGGCAAGAGGAAAGTTTTGGAGCTACTTAATATCTCTTCAGCTCTGGAAGAGTATATGGGAAACCTGTTTATCATTTGGGAAAGGAAATTTCCTAAGGTTCTATGAAGTCACTGTTAGGTTGTATTTCATGTGTTTCTCCAGAAGTGTGTGAAAATAAAATGTCACGAACCTATTTTAACAATTGATATTTTGAAAGCACTAAGAGAGACAACTATTTCAATATATCCTTTTTTTGAACCAATAATCAATTTTATTTACAACTTTGGGAAGGCATTTTTAAAAATTGTGGCTCATCCCTGATTAGGAAGTAGTTGAACATAGAATAAATTGTATTAAGTCTGTGAAACATGAATGTTCAGTTTCATAAAGAAAAAAACATAAATATTGCCATAAAACATATTCATATGTTTGGAATTCATATGGATTGCCATAAAAACATATTCATATTCATATTGGAAATAGTGTCAGCACATTTCCAGGTAAGGAGAACCTGTGTTTCTGACAGAAAGAGATCAGACTGGTCATTCAACATGTGATTCCATCAGATCGCTCAATGAAAAAGCAAACTATGTAGATATGTTGAGGTGAATCCAGGGAGAAATAAATGGAATTGGACTTTTTTCAAAGTCTTTTCTGTACCTAATTCCTTCTTTTAGAAGGGACAAAACTGAGACACCTGCAGCATGCACCTGGCCAAGACAGTCAGTTTGTAGTCGGGTCAGAACCAGGGCAGGACTAAGGCTGGTTGCATTGAACTCTGAAGATTGCTGCTAACTCCAGTTTTCTTGGTGTCAGACACATTTCTTTCAGTGATTAATGCTGATCATAAACTATTGCCTTGGAAATAATAAAAATCTAAATCTTTAAGTCCATCTATATATGTGGTGTGTGTTTTTTCCCTTCTTTTCTCTGCCATAATGGCATCCAAAATAGAACAAACATGTTTTAGATATTCAAACTGTGCTTAGCCAGCAATTTATAGCCATTCCTATGTAAACATTGTCTATCAAATATCTAAATAGAGATCCAAGTCATTTTTCTTTTCTTTCTGCCAGTAGATAAGTAAATAGAAGGGAAAAAATAGCAAGAGAAAAAATAGAAGGACAAAAATACCATTTGCTTAAAGTCAACTAGCTTTTACTATGGCTCTGTGAGATAAGGAAAAAGCATTTTCAGACAGTTGCTCTGGTGATAAATCATGCACAGGAGATTAGAGCTTAAATAGAGATCCGATTGGTACAAGGTACAGGGATTCTTTTCATAAGGAATAGATCTTATTTTTAACCTTGGTAGGTTGCATGCAGCTCCTTCAGCAAATGTTATTCAACAATTCAGACTAACAAGCATTCTTAGGCACTTAAAGTGTGCCAAGCCTTGTGCCAGGATTGGGGATATAGGAAGAAAAGAGGTACATTTTCTATGTTTAGGAGTTCACAGTCTAGTGAGGAAACACAGAGGTAAACATGCATTCATGATACAGAATAAGTGTCATGATAAACTTGACCTCTGAGTATTAGAATACAGAGGAAGAGCGTGTTTCCAGCATTGGAAATCTGGGAAGGCTTCTGGAAATGATGACTTGGTGATATGGAGATGAAGGGAGGACAGAAAAAGATTTGAGGGAGGAAGGTGTTCCAGTCAGAGAAACAGCATGTGCAAAGTCAGGGGGCAGGGAGATCCCTGCTCATTCTGCCTGTATAGCTAGGAAAACCCAAAGTGTTTCCCATCTGTTTTTCCCTGTGATAAAACAAAGTGATTCCCTACCCCTTTCCCAATTGAGTAAATTGAAAAAAAATAGTAAATTTATTAGAAGACTACACTATTAAGCATACAGAGTCACAGAAAAATATAAGACTAGAAGTAAAGAGAGGTGTTTCATAGGCCTGATTTCAGCCCTTATTATTTATGTGACCTTCGGCAAGTCATTTATCTTTTAAGGCTTAGTTTTCTTATCTGTTAAGTGGAGATAATTACGCCTGCCTACATCACAGACTCCTTTTTTAAATCGTTGTCAACAAACTACCAAATGCTATATAACTTAATAGATTTTATAGACACCCACACACGTGTATGTGCACATGATTATATAGTTCATTAGACTGTAAATAGACTATAATAACTTTTATGACCTAAATGTGTTTCTCATGATTTGAGAATAGATGTCTTCCACACTGCAACCCAACTGTTTAACCAAAAATATAAATCTGATTTGTCATTTTCTCACTTAAATCCTTTCAGTGGCTTCTCTTTACCTACCAATATCCAAACCTCAATATGTGGCCAGTAAGTCTCTGTAGACAGGTCTCCTTCTTACTTCTTAGTTTAATCTGCCACAACCTTTAAAAGGTGCTTTGTATTTTCATAATCCAAGAGACTGAGATGACCTCTTTCTTCTCCCTTTCTGCCTCCTGTCCTTCTTCCCTTTTTGGTCCCCAGTTAAACTTCTGCCTAGGACTTGTTTCATCTTCTGGTTGCATTAGGGATTGTTTTGAAGTACACAAATGATCTGTAATCACATTTGAAGTTCCTATTGACTATCAAGAAATTTCTATTTCATGTATTCCCCTTATCTGTGGAAACCTGGATAATGTACTGTAGCCAGTTAGTAAAATGGGTCCTAGTGCAAAATCTCATATGCCCCTCCCTTGTCCCCCAGTGTCGAAATATCCTTTTCCATCTCACTGGTGGTGAAAGTTTTAGGTGTTTTTGTTACTGATGATGATCTTGGAATTATCAAATGTAAAGCTTATTTTTGCATTTTAAAACTTCATTTGTCGAAACATTTGATGTCAAATATTTGTGTTTGAATAAAATACTTAAAAAGTCCATTCAAAAACCAAGCCATTTGTGATAAACAGTGTTTTCCAGACTTTCTCCATACTATGCAGTCACATTTCTAGTAAAACTCATGTGTCTAAAGGCCACTGTGGGTTATTCTCCTATGCAAAGAAAGTATGCTGTCAAAAGGTGAGTTTAACTCTCCACTTTAAGGAAGCGGAACTGTCTACAGCTTTTCTACAGATGCTGTTTTCTTTCCAATGCCAAACTTTACTCATACCTTTCTTCCTCTCTCTTTCCCAACTTGCCTCTTTTCCTCTGTCTGGCACTAGGAGCTCAGTGGTGCTGCTCTTGCTCTACTGTAGCATACGGACAGACCATCTGCAAAGGCTCTTGTGAACATGGCAGCACATATACGGATTTTTCTCTCTGTGGGGAGAGGGACATAAGAGATTGAAGATTGATTAACTCAGCTCCATGTCTTTCAGAAGAAAATCAAATGCGAGACCTCAGGCATGCACAGAAGCCTCTGGTTCTAATTGTATTGTATTGAATCATTTGTGGGACTTGTTATGAATTCATTTTCATGGTCATGAATGGTAGGCACTATTGGTTAGAAGGAGTTGAAATTCAGTATGTCCCAATAATCTTGCTGCTTAATGAAAAAAAAAAAAAAAGAAATAAAAAAAGAATAAAGAAAAGAGTAGACCAAATTCTCCCTAAATTTCCACATTTACTGTGTTAAATAAACATGTATTAGCAAGCAGGCACAACAGTTTACAAAATTTATGCTGTAAGCTGATTCAAGATCCAGACTCTGTTCTTTTAGATGATTTGGCCATGTCAAATCAAGGCAGGACCCATTTTTACTACCTGGCCATAGTGTATTATCCAGGCTTCCACAGATAAGAGGAATACATGATACAGAAATTTCTTGATAATCAATAGGAACTTCAAATGTGGTTACAGATCATCTGTGTACTATTCTAGAGGCAAAATTATTGTGGGCATTAGGCAACCAGAATTTCCTACAAAATGGCTCAACATAGCTTTTATGGAGCAGGCATCAGCCATGATTTCTAAGTGCACAGGCTATAGATCTTTCTAAATTCTTATATCTAATTTTATATATAAAAAAAGTATCTCTAGAATATTATAGACAATTCAGATGTTTTGAGAACCAGCTTTCATCAGTAGCAACCCAGATCTAGCATATGTTAAGCTAACTAAAATGCTCATACTTTCACCAACGAAATATTCATTTCTAGCATTCATCATGCTAAAAAGCCTCTGGAGTTAATGGGCAATAATGATAGCTGTAATTGTTGGTAGTAATTTCCTATGAAGTTTGGCTTTTTAAACTAAATATTAGCTGGCCCCTGTCTTGTAAATACAGAACTGACTACAGCAACTGATTGTCTCTACAGTATAATTTAAACTAATCTACATCTAAAATCTTATGATAAAGTAGATTACAGACAATATAGTACTCTGGGTTTAGAAGATATAGGAAACAAACAAACAAATAAAAACTTAACAGAGCTAATTTTGGGACCAGACTTCTAAATAGGGTTAAGGGTTAAGTTGCTTAGCTGAAGGTCTTCTTTCCCCAAATAACTTTGTATAAATTGCTAGAAAAGCAGTTATATTTTCTGAGATCTCATTGACTCTAAAGATCACATCATCTTTAAAAATATAAACGTATCTGGAAAAGTTAAAGGGCCATCAGTACTTATTCATTCAATGAAATTTAGTGAAAGTGGCTTGGTGGAAATTAATGTTACTTAGGTGTTTTACCTCTTCCTCCCTATGCTGGGCTGGACAAGTGAGCAAGGGGGTAAGCCAGAACAGGGCTGAGGCCCTGGGGACCATGTGGAGTATGGTATCCTGAAGTCTGACGTGTCCTGTCTGAAGAGATCAGAGTGAAAAAAGCAGAATGGACAATCTGAGCTATGTTTTTGAGGAGCCATAGAAAGAACCTAGAAAGCTGCCTTGGTAAGGACTCACCAGGACAGTTTGCTTTGTGGAGACTGGGACCTTCCAATTGGATGCTGTTTCACAGCAACACTTTGCTCATCAGGTTATCCTCAAATGCTGACCTATGCAAGTTGGTTATAATAGAGCAGTTAGAACTTAGAAGATCATTCTGTGTTTGGAATGCAATGGTCTGCTTGACTCTAAGTTATATATTTTCAAAGGATTGGTAGATTTCTTGCACTTGAATAGCCTAGGACCTGAAGGCTGGTCACTCTCAATGAGAGTCAGGACAACACTGAACTGGATTTATGAAATGGACAGTCCAAATGATCATCTCTCTGAGCTAAACAGAAACAACAGGAAATGCCAAGATGACTTAGGGAAGGCTACATTGATAGCAAAGGGTCATAGCCTATGCCTGGTACCTCTACTCCAAAGCTCATGCTCTTCCATACTAGGGAATGGAGGGAGGATAAACGTGAGAGGAAAAATGGGGTCAGGGAAAGGAGTTTAGAGGCTTTTTCAATGGTCCAGATGAGAGATAACAGTATCTATGTCAGGAGCAGTGAAGTTGCAGAGAGGTAGACAGATTAAGAACAGATATTAAAGGTAGAACAAACAAAATTTTATTGTGGTTTGGATGTGAAGGGTGGGTAATAAAGAAAAAAAGAGCAATTAACTCTGAATTTTAGATTTTTGACTTGAGCAACCAAAGTGGATGATGTAGCATTTTGTGAAAAGGGGAATGGTTTTAGGGAAAAAAAAAGATTTGGGCAGGGCAGACAGGAATTTAAGGAGGAAATTTAGAGAGAATTTTGTTTTGGCCTTATGTTTTTAGAGGCATATTAGACGTACATGTGAGATGGCAAGATGGCAGAAAGGTAATCATGAATCAATGTAATATTCTTATGAAACTACCAAGTCAAGTTTGTTTCAAAATGTAATTCTCAATAATCAAAGATTGATTATGCAGTATAGAACTTTTGGGGTAAGGCAATTACATTTTGGAGAATGTCTTGTTGACAGTATGATTTGAGTCTTAGAGAAGTTTGTGGTAAACCATTCTTTCTGCCAGTAGTTTTGTAACAGGGTATATTGTCTATTGAGCCTTTATTCTAGTACGTTTGACAAGACAAGAGGTTTTCAAACATCTTGTTTAAGGCTTCTTCTGGATCTGTCACCTCACTTAGGCAACTTTTGTTTCAACTTCTAGGAACCTGAACAAAGACTTTTTGTATTGAATTTCATTTTACCTACTTGTGAAATGACCTCCATGGTCTAACCTGGAAACCGATTTATTCCTTAGAACAGTTTTTATTTTATTTTTTAAATGAAAAAGTATGTTATAAATTCCAAACAATCCATTTAAATAAGATTTGGGAACATAGCCTGCTAGTAAAAGAGAGACTGCCTGTACTTCCTTTTTGTTACTTTTCAATCCAATTTTCAGTTAGGAAGAACTTGAAGGGAGGAGAATATGTGGAAAGGACTCAGCTGTGTATCTAGCCAGCATTTTAATTGGAGTGTGAATCATATTTAGATAGAGAGAACCTGATGTAAGTCAGGTTCTCAGAAACCGAAACACCTGTGTTGGAAATTTTAGAAGTTAGAGGCTCAGGACTCCAGCACTGCACATCCCCAAAAGCACCACTCACAGTGAGAATTACATTTCTTTTCTTTTCTTTTCTTTTCTTTTGAGACAGAGTCTTGCTCTGTCGCCCAGGCTGGAGTGCAGTGGCATGATCTTGGCTCACTGCAAATTCCGCCTCCTGGGTTCACACCATTTTCCTGCCTCCGCTTCCTGAGTAGCTGGAACTCAAAGTTGTGCAACAGAAAGGCCCTGGAGATTCCCAAAATGCCATTATACAAACAAGACATAGATGAAGTACTATGGAAAGGACTTGAAATTTAACATCATGTAAGTTTAGATCTCAGTCACGCTTTGCTACTTACTAGTCATATGGCCTTAACCTATGCAAGAAAATCACTTAACCTATATGTGTTTTAGTTTTCTTACCAATAAAATGAAGGTAATAAAAACTGTCTCATTAGATTAGTTTGTTTGTTGATTTACTCATTCATTCATTCATTCAACAAATGTTTTTTGAGCATCTACTAGGAATCAGCTATGTGTTAGGTGCTAGAGATACAACAGTGAGTAAGGTGGACATGCTTTTTCCTTCCATGGATCCAGATGGCAGGTCACTACATAAGCAGTTGCCATAAAGTGGAATCATTTGCCAATTAGAGGAAAGGGATATTCAAGTACACGACAGGAAGACCTTACATAGCCTTGGAGGATGGGGCTCTGGAAAGACCACCTAGAGATATAAAAGACTGAGTTGGCCAGATAAGGAACAGAGATGCAGGCAGACCATCTCCCTGTCTTTTACTCCTTGTATTTAATCACCCATGCCCTGTTGCTTCTCTCTTCCTAATACTTCCTTCATCATTCTTTCTTCTCCAGAGAGAAAAATCTTTGGCAATTAGGCCAATCTCATAAAATAGTTTCTAAGTATTATACAATTTAGCTTTTTGAGCTGCTTTCTCCTCCTGCCTCAAATGGTAGGAATTCACCAAGGTCAATTCTGTTGCCCTTTCCTCTTCTCTCCTTCAATGAGTCAATCTGACTCCCATCTTTAACAATGATTTTCATATTGGTGACCCATAAATTTGTGTCCCCCAATAACACATAAATTGGGGGATTAGGGCAATAAGTTCCACCAGGAACAGCCTAGGGCAATTTTGCCCACTGGGAACATTTGACAACATCTAGAGACTTGATTGTCAAGACTTGGGAGGAGATATGAAGCTATTGACAGCTAGTGGGTAGAGGCCGGGAATGCTGCTAAATACCGTGCAATGCATAGAATGGTCCTCACAACAAAGAATTATTCAGTCCCAAATGTCTGTAGTTTTAAAGTGGAAAAACCTACTCCATTTCTGTAAATACCTATGGGCTTACACTCTCATATTTCTGTCTGCTTTCTGTCTCTTTTTTCTGCAGCTGCTGTCTGCTTTGTTAATCTAGACAGAAAACTCAGTCTTTGAACAGGTTTACCCAATAAAATGCACTTACATCAGACATTCTTGGGTTTATTGTATTTCACTGAAAATGTCTGAAGAATCATAGAGAATCAAATTGCACAATGCAGCTTTTCTCTTTATCTTTCTCATCTCTGTTCCCATCTGGTTCCTCTTGGGTTACCTGAAAAAAAAAAACAAAAAAAACTCTAGATTATTCTCTGTCTAGTGGAAAAGCAACTTCCTTATCTGAAACTTTGGCATCCACTGATCCCTGAAGACCTGGTTAGGGGTGGTGGTGTTGACTACTACTAACACTAACACTTATCCACACAGTTTTCAAAATAAGATAGTGGTATTCCTAAGTTAGTTTCTGATGTGTAAAATCTCTTTGTTTTAAAATGTGCGATTTTAAATTAATTTAAACCTTATTGTTTTCAAAATGCTTTTTACTGGTGAGATTAAAAAGTGTATTAATTAGGATATAGATTCAGTTGCCCAAAACAGAGATGTATAATTACAGGGACTTAAACGAGATAGTTTAGTTCTTACACTCTTAAACACCTAAACTAGTATGGCAGCTCCATTCTGGGAAAAGCAGGGGCCTCAGGGTAGCCCTTCTCAGCATAGTTCACAATGGTCCTCTACCACATCCTCATTCCACTGGAGGAAGGGGGAAAGAAAGTGAAAGGCGTGGCCCTTACTTTTAGTCTATTTGTTTATTTAAAAAAACTTTTTTCTTGGCCCTTGCTTTTAAAGGTAAGACCTGGAAATTCTCCATTACTTCCACTCCAATCCCATTGGCTAGAACTTAGTCATTGGCCAGAACTAGGGGTAATGGGTGGTGGAGAATGTAATCTATATTCAGACTCATTGTATGTGTAGCTAAAACTCAAAATCCTTCTTCATTGGATGAAGAGGAGGATGGCTGCAGTGGAACAATTAGGAATATCTGCCTCAGAGGGGACTTGGCGTCAGGAGTACCTGAGAACAGTGGGAATGCCTGTGAAAACTTTATCTGTGTTTTCTTGATTCTTTATAACATTTCTCCTCCATGCCCCTGCCAGAACTCAAATTCCTTCCTTATGCCAGCACTATATTATTACAGTCAGTTCCTATCAGTCTCCCTAGTATAATTCTCCTTGCTTCACTCCCTTGCCCAAACCCTTGTCTTAAAACAGACCCCTATCCTACCAATAAGGACCCTCCAACTTTTGACCTCTACTTCCCAGACTTAATTCTCTTTAACACATGTTGCTTCCCTCTTTTCCCAGTCTTTCCCGACTATAGAGACATATCTCTTCTCTGAACTCTAACAACCAGTAGAGGTTGCGCTATGCAGTTTCACAGGTGATAACTTACGTGCATGTGCATATGTGTGCATGAAGTACGTATGTGTTGGGGTTTTGGGAAGGCTGTTTTGTGAGTATGTTGGGAGTGAGTGGAAGTGAATGTGGATAAGTAGGAAGGACCAGTATGTGAGGATCTTGTTAAGAAACACGTTAACCTAAGACACAGAGGCATTATCAAACACTCCTGGGATGATGGCATCAATAATTTATACTGCAAGAAATGCTAATTAGGAAAGAGTAATCAGACAAACTGCTCTTTGATCTCAGTGAATACTTGTTCAGCGCTAAGGTAAATCTCAATGAGATTAGAAGCTCAGGACAAATATGTAGAGACCTTGAATTACATGTAGTAACAACAGTGATGAAATATTAATTGATTTGCTTGTTTTCCTACATAGAAATACTTAAGAGAGTAGATTATGATATTCTAGAATTCCAGAAGGGAATATTTATTAATAGGCAGGCTAGGATTCCCTAGAGAGGGACAAAAGTAGAGAAGTACAATAGGATGTCTAAAGAGAGAGAGAAGAAAAAGACTGGCTTCTTTTTCTTCTTTCCTTCCTTTCTACTCCTCCTTCTGTCTCACTTTGCAGAGGTGGGCTATGACCTCTAGCGTTTCCAAAGCATAAAAATATGCTCCCTTCTGTCAGTATTTAGGAAACTGTGCTTCCTCCAAACAGATTCAATTTTTGCTCCTCATCCTCAGATCATCCAGCCTTTATGTCATATAATCATATCAGGGGTCTCAGTTTGAATTTAAACTTTAATAACCCTAAGATTTAGATATGTTGTGGTGATGAAATGGGCCTGAGAAGAAGAGGTCCTATATATGAGGGGCTCAGGAGCCTCCATAAAGCATAGGTAAGAAAAAAATGAACGCTAAAGAAAATAGTGTTATCCACCCCTTGTTCAAGGCCAGAAGGCCAAGGTTGAAGAAGAGAAGTGATTTTGAGAGGTACAGGCTGCAAACCAGCCCAACCCACAAAGAACTATGCCTGAGTCTTAGAATGAATTAGATATAGTAAAAGTACGGGTAAAGAAGCTGTCTCCCTAAAAATCTCTGTGGTACATTGTGAGCCCAAGGTATAGCAGCATTATTCTCTAGACCTGTAGCAGCAACCAAAGATGTTGCTAGTGACTTTAGCAGAAACCATTTCATTGCTTATAAACTCAGTCACTAGCAGCCTTAGGTGGTCGGCATATTAGTGGGTCTTGGCATATATAGCAGTCACATTTGGCATCAGCATTGGTAAGTACAGAGGCATCATCTCTGAGCCCCCAGCAGGAGAGGAAAATCATGGAAGACCAAAGTAACCAGGGCAATTAATTCACAAGCAAATGTGAGACATGCCCTTGGGCCACGGTTTCCAAAATAGAGTGGGTCTGTAGGTCTGAAGTTAGCCTCAGGATCTCTGAATTAGAGACTATGGCTAGATAGCTGGACTTCTGAGGCACTTAAAGCCATCCAGCCTAATCCTTTCATTTGATAGAGGAGGAATCAAAGACCTTTGAAAAGTTAAAGATATGCTCCAAGTCAGAGGGAGAAATTGACCCCAAATGTAGGTCTTCTGATTCTTAGTCTGGTGCTTGATACTAAACACTAAATAGTTATCTTATTAAACGTAAGTCTTTTATGACAAGAGCTTCATTTTCAGATGTGTTATTCAGATTCTTTGTGCACAAAGGGGTACCTAAGAAATGCTGGTTAGAAAAGAAAAAAAAAGAAACCCTCCATACTTGGTGTAGGATGGACAAGTCTCACAGTCCCACATAGTCATGCCTCTCATCCAACCCAGGTCTTGAGTTATGTTCTTGGATTTTGACTTAGGCTAGCTCTTTCCCAGGGAGTTCTGTAGCCCAGCTCCCGCTACCAAGCCTCTCAAGAGAAGCAGGCATGCCTAGGTCTCTGGTGAGCACAATTAGGCTAAAACAGAAACACCTATTTAAGTTGGTGCAAAAGTAATTGCAGTTTTGCCATTACTTTTAATCTTAGCTCCAGCTGTGGGAGCTGGAAGTCCTGGGCTTTGAAGAAGGATGGCATTGGAGGAGGAAGTCTGGACCCGCAGCAGCAACACCTCAGTGGGGTACTGACAGGAGGGACTTGGGAGCAGTGTCTCCTGGATATAGGGAGTCTCAGCCCATGTCTTCTACAGAGGAGGATGGACTGTGGTAACTTTCTCCTTCCTTATCCTGCTTTTTCTTCTATTCACTGTCTAGGTTGTTCTATTACCTTTCCCTTCTATCACCCTTTGATCTCTTACTTAGTTCTAAATTGGAAACAAGCCATTCCAATGGGATAAATCCTTTTTATTCATTTAAAATTACCATAAAGTATAGAATTCTCACTGGTAAGAAGCTTAAAGTTGTACAAAAAATTTATAATACAAAATTCATGCCCTTACAAAGGTCAAGCTACAGGGACAAAATATGTACTTGCAATCAAAAGTATCCTGGGTACAAACTAATATAATATCTGGTAGGTGCTATTTTTGGAATACATTTCTAAAATGCAATGCTGTGCTTATATGCACTGTCTCATTTTGTTTTTATACTCTTTGTATGTGATTTGTAATTTCTTAATAGATGTGGAAATCGAGGTTAAAAGAAATAGAGAAACTTACCCAAGTTCACACACAGCAAATAAGTTCTGGAGCTAAAATTCAAACTTCAGTATTCATGGAGATCTTCCACCACCCTCAAGTTGAGTACGTTATAGCTAAGGACCACAGATATTATTGGCAATCATGAGTATGTGTGTCCTGGAAGAAAAGAAGTGAGCGCTAAGCTCTGATGGTTGTGGAACTTTCTCCTAGCATCCACTATGTGTCTACTGGCTGCTTTGCATATAGTATCTTATTTAGTTCTAACAATCTCATGTAACCAAATATTTCAATTTTCACCTGATTAAGAAACTGAAGATTGAAAAAGAAAATTAAGCAGGGATGGTCCTGCAGCTACTTAAGATCAGTGTGGATTCCAACCCAGTCTCCTCCCAAGTGTGTGACTTTCACAGAGGTGACAGAGAGGGAATTTCAGCTGAGAAAACCATCAGGAGCATTAGCACCAGGGTAGAGAAATAAGTCAAATATACAAAGACAGAAAGAAAAATTTGATAAAAGTGAAACACTGTTATCAAAAAGGGAGAAGTAAGGAAAGAGAGTGAAGCATTGGAAGAGGAAGTCACGGATAGGTCTTAAAGCCAAAGTAGAGGAATTGGGGTTTGATATTCCTGGCCCAGGGAATCTACTGCATGGTCTTGGGCAGGTTGGGACATGGTAAGGTAGTGGGCTGAAAGATGGTTTTACTCTCTGTGTGCCAGATGGAAAAGAGGAGAGTGACTAGAAACTGGGTGACTGCCTGGGAGATTTTCCCCAGTGTCCCCAAATTAATGATGATGGTGATGGCTGTCTTTCTTGGAAAGTGTCTATGCACTCAGCTTTGATCTATGCACTTTACGTGCATTTACCTCCTTAATATTCTCAATTAGTTTATGAAGTACCATTATCATCATTCCTATGTTATAGATAAAGAAAGTGAGGTTCCAAGAACTAAGGAACACATAACAATTAAGTGGTAGGGCTAGAATATAAAGTGGTCTGTGTGACTGCTCAGAACTTAAGCTTTCTCTTATACCATGCTGCTTCTCACTGCTCTCCCTGTCACTCAGTAGCAAGAGTATCCTTGTCAGCGCAGCTTCCTACATAAAACCATTTAAGTGCAGCTGAAAAGAAGCAGCAGCAGCAGTGACTGCTAACACTTCTCTTGTCCCAGATGTTTGACTGTCCTGTACACGTGAGCACTAGCTCAGATGTTAATGTCTCTGCCTGGGCTAAGAAGTTCTTGGCATGAGATGTTTCAGGCTGAGTTTGAGATTTAGACAGGCTGTTCTGGGTGCAATGGATGGAGACTTTCTTTGACACAACTGTAGCTTAGTAAAATCTTCAGTAAAGGTGCTAATTGTGTACAATTTACCTGCAGAGGTTTCCCTTTCATAAATATTCTCTTTTCCTTCAAGGAAACTGACTAACTTCTAAGAGCCAAATTTCATTGTGTAACGGCAGAGACTTTAAAATACATCAAAGAGTGTGTCAAACTTTTCCACTCTCCTAACTGCAGGGGAACTAAATGGAAACTCTGTGGGAGCCGGGGGTGGGGTGAGGGGTTGGAAAAGAGTAGGTTAAGAACAAGACATTTCTTTGAAGTTTCATGTTTCATCTTAAGAATTTGTGTGAAGTTTCCATTCCCACAAAAGACATCTGTGTTTTAAAATTAAAATGTTTTCCTAAAACTGTGGGTTTGCAAAATAAAATTAAAATGTTTTTAGAATTAGAGAGAGGCACCATGATAATCCAGGAGTTTCATGTCCTCCCCAACATAGCATCTCTTAATCCCAAAGTCAATGAAATCCATATGAGACACCCAAACATAACAATTTGCAACTAGATCTCTGTGGCCATGGGAATAGATTCTTCCAATCCTGTGTCTTCTCTGCTGGCAAACATAGTCAGAAGGTCATAACTCACATAAATGTCATGCACAGGACAGCTGCACCAGGCAGAGATTAAGTTTGTAACCAAATATACCATAAGGGCTCTCAAAATACCTGAAAGTTAGTATAGCATAGTGGTTAAGGACAGAACTTTACACTTAAAGAAACAGTGTTCAAATCCCAACTTGGCTGGTAACAGCTGTAGCACCTTAAGTTATTTAGCCACTCAGAAAGGTGAAGTCCATGAATATGCATTATAGTGTTTAGAAAAATGCATGGCATATTTTAAATGCTCAATAAATGATAGCTTTAATTATCGTTAATAATTGTAAGATCATGAGATTTATTGTTTGAATGTAAAACGTAAAATATATAAAAGTATTACAAATTATTATTGTTTCTTAAGAGAAAAATAACCTTTACACACAGAAAATATTTGATTATCTGTTAGGTCTGGAAACCTGAAACAAAATTCTAGGTTAAATTTTTAAAAATGTACACTTACATGCCCTCTAGGATATGGAAAGAAAAATTGTGATGCAGAAAATCATACAGAAAAGTTATGAAAAAGCAATCAATGAACTAAAGCGATTTTCTATCTCTTAGGAAAGTATCAAATTATTCTTATACACTAGTCTGGATGCCCAATACTTGAGAAACAGCATAAAGTTTACAGAAAAAATGAATGTATGAATACTTAATGAGACTAGAAAATAGTAGAGGCAAAATCTGAAAACTGAATAATCAAGGAATGCCAATAGAATGAATATTTATTATAATAATTGAATAATATAAAATATAATGAAGTCCTTTAGACCCAGTATTCTGTTCTTGGGCTGGTGAGGAGTGTGGAATCTTTAATTTTTCAATCTACAAAAATTTATGGATTTATTGATCTAGATGTTTTGTTACACTCCGGACTAGAATGTGTCAGAGTGCATTCTCAAGGAACCTGCAGTGAAAGACTGTGGCAGTGTTTTTCCTTTCTCTTGATGGAAACACAGTAGTCTGATCCTCCAAGTTTCTTCCTATTCCTTACTTATTAGATCTATGATTTCTTTTGTTAGGTCTCCAGCCCTTGCTAATTGGACAACTATGATGCTGCAAAGACATCACTTCAGAACGCCCTTCCCCTTCTGATAAATTTATTTCAGAGATACTCTGAAATAGAGATATCCAGAGGCAGTTCAGAATAAAACAAAATATGTTGATTAGAGACTCCTGCAGCTACAGACACATATTTCTTGACTGGATTAATGTAGGTTGGTGAGAAAAAGAGAAACTAGCACTTACTAGATCCTCTCTCCCCAAGATGTGGCCAGAAGAACTGCAAGAGTTGTTTGGTGACCCAATTTTTAGAGGCATTATTATCAACTAAAACAGGTATCTGCCCTTAAGGGAGATGAATCAGACCCAGAGGGCTCCGCTAGGCTTCCTACCAGAGACCCACTTCCAGAAGCTCTCCCTGCAGTATGCAAATTTGATCTAATGGGTAGCAACTCAAAGAAAGTAATTAATTTCTATGATTCTTTCATAGTCACACACCGGACACATATTTAGGGAATTGTCATAAATATTAATATTTAGGGAATTTCCATGTATATTCAGTGAATGGCAAAAAGATCTCCAGATAGTGCTCGTGGAGTTCTCTGCAAGCTCCATCTCAGTAAGGGACAGATAAGGGGAAGTGGTGGAGGTAGATAAAGAAAGATAAAACAAGCTTTCTGTGCAACCCTCTGAGTTGATGCGCCATCTTAGCTGAATTTGCAGGAGTATAATCCAAGCCAGATGGCTGGCTGTCCTCTCTGACACATCTAATTAGATGTGGATTTATGCTTACTTCATTCATGATGCTTGATCTCTAATATTTAGAGTTCATAGAGCAGGAAGCCCTTGAAGCCCTTCAGATGTTCCTGTGTAGCCCTTGAAGTCAGGGTGAAGGGAAACACATAACATTATGAATTGTTTTGATGCTGAGATTAAGTGTAGTTTTATTTATCCTTGAAGGCCTACAATGATTTCATCCAGGAGATGCATGTTGGCATTTGAATCATTGTTCTAAGTAGTATGAAAAGTAGATTAAGATATTAGCAATTTCTAATTATACTTTTGGTTTTAAATGTTCATGTTAATATTTATACATTTATGACATTAAGAAAAAAATTATACTATAATCCCACTACTCAAACTCCCAAAATATATCTTCCTCTTTGACATCATTCAGTGTATACTTAGACATATAGATGCTTTTTGTATAGATATCATTATAGCACATATACAACTTTGGGGTTTTATTTTGCTTAATATTGTTTGAGATAAGCTGTTCTCTGATTCTATTTAGGTTGGTGCAAAAGTAATTGAAGTTTCTGCCATTACTTTCAATAACAAAAACTGCAATTATTTTGCGCCAACCCAATACCATATAATCTGAATTAATGAGGAATTAAAACAATAGTGTGGCTAAGAATTTATGATGGAATTTACTTTGTAAGTAAAGAGTTTACTTTGTAAGTAATTTGTAAGGAAATGGAATTTACTTTGTAATTTACAAAGTAAGAATTTACTTTGGTCAAGTTACTGATATTCTCCGAATTTTAGTTTCTTCATCTGTAGAATATAGATAATAAGATCTGTCTATAGAGAGTGTGTATAGACTAAACGAGATAACACATGTGAAAGACTATACAGGGTCTGGCTGACAGTAGGTGTTCAAGTCATGGATATTACTATAATTATGTTAAAAGTAGATTTCACCACCACGATCCACAAAAGGCAGTAATAACACAAGGCTCCTATGTATGCAACAGCTATTTTTGAAGTCTTTATTTTCCTGAGTCTCTATTCTTTGCCTATTGTAAATGTTATGGGTTGAATTTTGCCCCTCACTCTGATTGTTGAAGTTGAAGTTCTAACCCACATTAACTCAAAATGTGCCCTTATTTAGAAATAGGTCATTACATATGTAATTAGTGAAGTTAAGATGAGGCCATTAGGGTGGCCCTAATCCAATCTGACCGGTGTCTTTACAAAACAAATATCATGTGAAGAGACAAGCATATAGGGAAGATGATGTGAAGACACAGGAACAAGGCATTCACCTACAAGCCAAAGAGAGGGCCTGGCACAGATTCTTCCCTCACAGCCCTCAGAAGAAAACCACCCTGCCAAGACCTTGATTTTTCACTTTTAGCCTCCACAACTGCGAGTCAATGAATTACTGTGGTTTAAGCCATCCAGTTTGTGGGTATTTGTTACCACAGCCCTAGCAAGCTACTACAATAAGGCTGTCTTAGTGGCAATTTGAAGAAAAGTCTCAACATTATTTCATTGTTTTATAACAAGAGCACCTATTCACTCACTTAAAACAGAATTGAATTCCAGATCACAGAGTGAGACTAGACCAATAAATACAGTATTTAGGGTAGTTGAACTAAACCTCAGCTATTCACACATTCACAAACGCATGCTGCCTGACAATATTTATCATGTGAGCCAGCATTATTACCCCCTCGCCTCTCTCCTGTGATATATTTTCTGTATGGTTGCCAGAGTGATATTTTGGAAATGAAAATCTGATTATCCCTCATTTCTGCTCAATAGCCTGCAGTGGCTTCATGTCACACTGGAAACAGAATTCTAAGTTTAAGAGAGTTTACATTGCCCTACAGGATTTGACCTTTGGTGAATCCTCCCACTTCATTCTTCCTCTCTCATCCTAGCTCGCTGCACTCCAGGCATGCAGGACTATTTGTCGTTTCCTCACATTTCCAAATGCCTCCTACTTCAGAATCTTTGTACTTTCTGGCCTCTCTGACAGGACCACTCTTCACCCAGATTATCTATCTATCTATCTATCTATCTATCTATCTATCTATCTATCTATCTATCTATCTATCTATCTATCTGTCTCTCTCTCTCTGTGCTTTAATCTCTCACTCTATTCAGTCCTCCATTCAACAGGTGCTTCCTTACGGAGGCCTTCCTGGTCATCCTATATAAAATTCCCCCACACCTAAAACAGTGCCTGCAATGTAGCAGGTATTCAAACACTATTTGGTAAATGAATGCATGAATGAGTGAGTGAATGACTTCGGACTAGACCAATCTCATTTGCCCTGGGAGTAACTCTGAGGCATAATTTGTAAAATCATAGAACTAGAAGAGAGTTGAGAAATGAACTTCTACCTGCCTGCCTTTAGATGGATGGAATTGTCTGAAATTATAAATGTCGCTCATTCATTGCTCATGAACCTATTGATTATTATTTCAGAACACTGAAAATATTAAGGAGAATAAAAAACAAATCGAAGCTTTTATTAATGTTGATGATCTTATCATCTAAATACATGCATACTTAAGAGAACTTTAAAGAATGACCAGGTGCAATGGCTCATGTTTATAATCCCAGCACTTTGGGAGGCTGAGACAGGTAGATCATCTGAGGCCAGGAGTTTGAGACCAGCCTGGCCAACATAGTGAAACCCCGTCTCTACTAAAATCACAAAAATTAGCCGGGTGTGGTGGCGGGTGCCTGTAATCCCAGCTACTTGAGAGGCTGAGGCAGGAGAATTGCTTGAGCCTGGGTGCTGAAGGTTGCAGTGAACCGAAATTGTGCCACTACACTCCAGTCTGGGTGACAGAGTGAGACCCTGTTTAAAAAAAAAAAAAAAAGTATAAATTAGCAAGTTTATTTAGAGCAGGAAGGAGATAAGAGGATACAACTCCTTATAATGTTAGGCACTGGTAAAACACAAATTGCCAGGCTTCAAATTCATGGTTTGACACTAGTTAGCTATACTTAGAAAACTTACTTAACCTCTCTAAGCCTCAGTCTTTTCATCTGTAAAATGGGGGTAATTATAAGGTTGCTATGAAGGCTAAATGCATTATTATTTATAAAGTAATTAGAATAGGGTTTGCTAAATTGTAAGCTTAATTTAAATTTGTTAAAGCTAAAGAATAATGTACATCTATATTTCAGTACTGCAAATGTTATCTTCTACTTGAAAACACTTTTAATGTCAATTTGTATTGAAGTAAGATACATAACAGAGGAGTGAACAAATTATCAAGTTATAGCTCAATATATTTTCACAAAGTAAATTCCATTGTAAATACCTCTCAGATCAGGAAATTGAACATTACTAGCATCCCAGAGGCCATCCTACTATTTATTCCATGTTGCTATGTCCATCCCAAAATTAACATGATGTCTATAACTCTTGATTAGTTTTGCTTGTTTTTGAACTTCATGTAAATGGAATAATATAATATGTGCTCCTTCATGACTAACTTCTTTAATCAACATCATGCTTATTATATTCACTCACGTGATACCATGTAGTAGTGATTTGTTTATTTTCATTGCTCTGTAGCATTCTATTGTGGGGATGTGTTATGGAATATACTGTTTTACTGTTGATGGGTATTTGAGTACATTCTAGTTTTTGGGCATTATGAATTGGTCAGCTTTGAACATTTCTATATATAGCTCTTGATGGATATATGTATTCATTTTATTGAGTATCTAGAAGTAGAATGCTTCTTTGGGTCAGAGTAAAAGGCATATATGCAATTCTATCAGTTTTTCAAAGAATTACATCACTTAACAGTATGTAATAGAGTGGAATATGTCTATAACCTATAAGAGTTTTCGTTGGCCTAGCACCTTTGTTAACACGTGCTATGGTCAACCTTTTTGATATTGGCTATTCCGGTGAGTATGTAGTAATTTTTCATTGTAGTTTTAGTTTGCATTTTCTTAATGAGTAATACTATGGACCACCTTCTCATGTGCATATTGGCTGTTTGCTCTCTCTCCCTCAGTAGCTTAAGTATTATTCTTCCTGTGAAAGAAGGATTCGGCATGGGGTGGCTGTGAAGTAACAGCCAACTGACTCCTGCAGACTTGTTCCACTTAGAGACTAGGGATCTCTCTCATGAGAACCAGTAGAGGCCCATAAAGAAGAGCCTGTGAGTGAGTATAAACTCTCAGTGTCTGAGGCCATCAAACTGACATGCTGTTCACACTTGACCTCCAACAATTCAGCCACCTGGTTCTTTCATGCGCTGCCACAGGTGACTCAGTCCATACATCCCATTACCTTAGGAGGAGTCTATTGTTCCTTGCAATTAGGCAACTTGATTGCTCTGTTACCTTAGCTCCTTAGTGGGCTTGGAAAAGTTATGATTTCATAGTTTCTTTGGCTTTTTCTCACTGTTACGGTGAAAGCAGCATTATGTTAAATTTTTACATCCAAGGTGGAAGTAGAAATCCTGAATTTCAATGTTTTCATGTATAGTCAAGTCTAGTTCACTCCCGCTCCTTGCATGTAGCATTCCAGGGACTCTAAGTGTGAACCTATGCTATTTGCTAGTCAGCAGTGTCTCCAGTCAGGAGTAGGCCCTGAACTCCGATTTTCATTTCCAGAGTATCATGAGGCTCCCCCAAACACTGCCATGATTTTTAGTTACTTTCTGTTTGACTTCTTGACCTTCTGTTCTAGGTAGCTTAAGAACCACCAAATTCCCCAGGAAAGAACTGGTGATCAGTGGTGGAAGTTTTCTGCATCTCCTTTCTCTTGCAGATTTGGGGCCCTCAAGTCTGGATGGCTTGCCAACCAAGAGCTCACATTTTTGTCTTCTCAATCTCATACAGTTGCTGAAAGCTCTGCTGCCTCTCTGCCTCTTAACCAGCTGTCTTTTGGCTAGCTCCTCAGCTTTCAAACTTGAGTCAAAATGTGGCAAATATTCCAAGGGAAAAAGTGGCAGGCAGAAAGTTGAGCTTATCTCAATGAGCTTTCCTTCTCTCCAGGATATTGTCCTCAGTGGTTGTAGCTAATGTGATGGTTCTCTGATGCTTTTAAAAAGGTGATTTTTTTTTGTTTTGAATTTTTAAAATATTATGTGTGGCTTTTCTTATTGTTCTCATTGGGAGCGTTAGATTTTTGTTAAGACAGGAGAGGAAGTTTCGAACGCATTCTTGCACTCAAGGATGTGAAACACAGAAGGAATACTGGCTCACTAAAAAATGCTTTTAAAACTTTCTGTAGGTAACTAGGTTTCAGTGTCTACCAGATGATCGTTTTAATCATTCTTAACAAAAAGATTTACACAACAAATGAATGCCATTTGATTTAGTTTCTTTAAAAAAAAAACCATGAATTGGTTTTAATAGGGAGATAAATAAAGAAGAAAAAGATCAGACTCTTGCTCTTTAAAAAGATGCGATGATCTTTGGCAGAGCCTCTTGGAGTGAGCTGAGGAAGAAGAGAAAGAAGGGCTATTTGGTCAGGCCTTATGTCCTCCAAGCATATTATCAAACGCAGCTCTGCATATAGATATTACATGTTTTATGTTAAAAATTTTGAAATGTTGAATATAAGTGTATCACAATGTTTATAACCCTATTTTGTTATATTTAATTTTTAACATACTGTGAGTCTCAAAAACTGAAGATGGCTCGGGTGAGCCCCTCTCAATCTCTGAGAAACCCTGGTTCTCAAAGTTGAGAGGTTTATCTTAGACCCAGTCAAATCTCTCCTATTTGCAATATATGTTCCTTTCCTTTAAAAGAAAGTCCTCCTAGGATATACATACTGTGATGCAGACAAGGATTTTCTCAACATTTCCACATTTCTGCCTTTAGCTCACAGGAGAGCTGTAGTTTATCTCCAAGTTGTTGCTGATCTCGGTCCCGCACCTGTAGAAGAGAGTAAACCAAGTAACAGGAAATAGCAGATTGTGTGTGCATAGCTTATTCTTTTTATTAGATGGTGATATTGAGGCAAAAGAAAGTGCGATTACATTTCTTGGCTCAAATAGCAAATTTGCATCTCAATAGGAATACAAATCAACTGCCATTCAGAATGATTACTTAGTTAAATATATTTTAAAGGAAAATACCATTGCACAAATAAACAGTATAACTCAAGTATCTCTGGATTAGCAAAATACCGGGGTCTCCCATAGGCCAAACTGCCTGGGGCACTCAACACTCAACAGGTGCTGCTGCCGGTCTAGTAGCACACAGGTGTCTGATTCTGGTGGATGACTGAGCTCAAACAGGCAGGTTTCACAACTTTACTATCTGTTGTCAACTAGATGAAAGAAATGATGGCAGAAATGGTATCCTGCAACCCTAACTGCTCCACCTTAATCCATTCAGTTCTTGTTATATTAACTCTTTATTTTTGAAAATCTCATTGTGAGGGATGGAGAGAAACATACAAATAACTAATTGTAGGTCAATACATGCAATAGAAATGTCCCAGTGGCTGAAGTGGCCAAGTGGAAGAACCAGAGTAGTAAAGGAAATGAAACGAATAGAAATGACTCATACTTCAGTATCTGGGTGGATGGTATTGCCCAAATGGAGACAGAAAAGGCAAGAAGTAAGAGAAGAAGCAGGACTTATTCAGCATTAAGAATGGTGTGGTTAACAAAGCTGTAGGGCGTATCAATGGAAATGTTTAGTAGGCAGATAGGTGGATCTGTTACTCAGATGTAGATCTGGACTAAAACTGGAGATTTGTGAGCAATAGACATATAGGAGTTAGTTGAAGCTATGGAAGGAGGTGAGATTTTCAGAGAGAGTAAAGTGAGGGTAGTAAATGGCTGAGAATGAATATTTGGAAGAAACAGAGGAATAGGAGCAGGGAACTAAAGAAAAGTCTGCTTTCTTGGCCGGGCGCTGTGGCTCACACCTGTAATCCCAACACTTTGGGTGGCCAAGGCCAGTAGATCACCAGAGGTCAGGGGTTCGAGACCAGCTTGCCCCACAGGGTGAAACCCTGTCTCTATTAAAAATACAGAAATTAGCCAGGTGTGGTGATGCATGCCCATAATCCCAGCTACTCAGGAGGCTGAGGCATGAGAATTGCTTGAACCCAGGAGGCTGAAGTTGCAGTGAGCTGAGATCCTGCCACTGCATTCCAGCCTCCAGTGAAGGAGTGTTCAAAACAAGGAGCATTTTCTGTTTTGTTTCAAAACAAAACAGAAAAATCTGTGCTCTCAACCCAGGAAAGAAGCTGGGGTCCTGTCCAAGGAATCCTAGGAGATATCTAAACATATACTGACTTCTCCCCATCCTCCCCTTCCACCCTCCCACCCTCAACCCCCTACCTCATCTTCCCACTCCCATATCTCCTTCTCTAACGCCCTCTATATCCCCCTCCACATTACATGCATCTCTTGCTATACTTTCCAGATGCTGTTTGCCTTTATCTGCTTGCACTTGCCTCATTCACTCAGGATATCCACTGGCTGAACTGTCTGCCCCAGAGTTTTTTCACCAACCTTGCTCTCTGGGCTTACCTTGTTTCTAATCCTGCTTTCTCTGCATCTGGCCTGTGACACTCACTATAGAACTTGGAGCTGCCTAATCTACAGCTCTACTGATTGCCATTTTAGTTTGGGTGGCATAGTGTGCATATGTGCATGTGTATGTGTGTGTGCACATGTACATTTTATTTAAAATAGCAGAGACTGAATATGACTACAGTGGAATTTTTTTTTGTTTGTTTTTTGAAATGAAATTTTGCTCTTGTTGCCCAGGCTGGAGTGCAGTGGCACGATCTCGGTTCACTGCAACCTCCACCTCCCGAGTTCAAGTGATTCTCCTGCCTCAGCCTCTCTAGTAGCTGGAATTACAGGCACCCACCACCACACACAGCTAATTTTTTATTGTTAGTAGAGATGGGGTTTAACAATGTTGGTCAGGCTGGTCTCAATCTCCTGACCTCAGGTGGTCCACTTGCTTTGGCCTCCCAAAGTACGACTATTTACAGGCGTGAGCCACCATGCCTGGCCAACTATAGTGGATTTTCATTTTCTCTATATATTATTGTATTTTTTGTGTCATTCTCCCACCTCTAAGTACAGGCTATTGTCTGTATGTGTGGTAAAATGCATCATTTTCTCTTCAGTCTCTTATTTTCAATCATGTTATTTCTGATTTCCCCCTTGGGTGTTTACCAAAAACATCAGTGATATAAATAAACATGACATTGTATTATCGTGTGGTTTATCTATCTGCTTTTGCATCTGCCTATGAACTCTTAACTTCAGACTTCATGCTTTGCTTTAGAGGATAACTTGGTCAGAATGAATGCCTTATTTCGTATGATGAATTGATGTATCATTTTACTTTTAAAACTTTTTTTCCCCATCAACAGTCATTCCATAGACTATTCATTCCTTCAACAAGTATGTCTTGAGTATCTACTGTTTTCGTATATGTATGTGCATTTGTGGTGTATTCTCACACTGACGTATTTGAACTTCAGAATAATGAAAAAGATGGGGCTAGTAACTGACCCATTGAGTAACTGAGCTGGGTGACATGAAGTGACTACCCAAGGTTCACAGAGATAGCTATTGGAGATAATGTCAAAACTCACTTCCCAAGCCTCCTTTCCTAGCGTCCTTTTCAGGAGATGAGGTCTGCAACCTAAAATGTGAGTCAGAAAGGTATCACTATGGACTCCCTCCAGGGTCTCAGATTAACAACAATAGTAATTGATATGGTTTGGCTGTGTCCCCACCCAAATCTCATCTTGAGTTACAGTTCTCATAATCCCCATGTGCGGCGGGAGGGACCCCGTAGGAGGTAATTTAATCATAGGAGCAGATACCTTCATGCTGTTCTTGTGATAATGAATGCGTTCTCACGAGATCTGACGGTTTTGTAAGGGGCTTTTCCCCCTTTCC
Organism: Theropithecus gelada; assembly: GCF_003255815.1. Classification (NCBI taxonomy): domain Eukaryota; kingdom Metazoa; phylum Chordata; class Mammalia; order Primates; family Cercopithecidae; genus Theropithecus; species Theropithecus gelada. The sequence continues at coordinate 202,375,942 of NC_037668.1, read as the reverse complement.
TCAGCACTTCTCCTTCTTGCTGCCATGTGAAGAAGTACGTGTTTGCTTCCCCTTTTGCTGTGATTGTAAGTTTCCTGAGGCCTCCTCAGCCCTGCAAAACTGTGAGTCAATTAAACCTTTTTCCTTTATAAATTACCCAGACTCAGGCAGTTCTTCATAGCAGTGTAAAAATGGACTAATATAATAATAATGAAAAAAAAATAAAAAATCAGCTAACATTTATTGAATACTCATTATGTTCCAGGCATTATTTTATTATTTTTTCATTATTATTGTACTAGTTCATTTTTACTCTGCTATAAAGAATGATTACATTATTCCATGATTACATTATTTCATTTATATTTCATTTGAGATATAAAGAAACAATACTTTGAAAGTTTAAACAATTCTGCAACAGTTCATGGCAGAATCGAGGGTAAAAACATGAAATGAATGTCTTAACAAGAGTTATGGAGCAGTAATGATAATGAGTCATTATCTTGAGTAATGACTCAAGATAAGGCCATGGAATTTTAAAGTTAGAAGGATGGTAGCCGCTATGGTCTGAATGTGTATGTTCATATACACATATGCATGCTTTCCTAAAAACATGTTGAAATCCTAACCACCCCTGCCCCACACAAAGTGATTGTTTGAGGAGGTGGGGCTTTTAGGGGTGATTATGTCATGAAAGTGAACTGCTCATGAATGGGATTAGACCACTTATAAAAGATGCCCCAGAGAGACACCTCACCTCTTCCACCAAGGGAGGGCACAGTGAGAAGACTGCTGTCTAAGGAAGTGGGCCCTCACCAAGACACCAAATATGCCAGCACTTTAATCTTGGACTTAGCCTTCAGAACTGTAAGAAATAAATTTCTGTTGTCTATAAGCTATCCAGTCTATGGTATTTTGTTATAGCAGGCCTAATGGCTAAGACAATAGGTAACAACAAGTATTTGTGTGATACTATATTAGGGTAAATCTGTATCAGTTGGGCTTCAACCAGGGAAATAGAAGCAGTAGGGTATCTATCTGTATCTGTATCTATGTCTACATCCATGTCTATCTATATTATCTATATCTATGTCAAAAGAGATTCATTTCAAGGAATTGGCTTATGTGGTCATTGAGCTGGAAAGTTTTAATTCTGTGGGGCGGCCCACTGGCTGTAGATCAACACTGTAGGTCACAGGGAGAATTTCTTCTACTTTTGGGAAACTTCAGTTTTCCACTTAAGACCTTTCAACTGATTGGATGAAGCTCACCCAGATTATGGAGGATAATCATCCTAACTCAAAGTCAACTTACTTCTGCGAAATAGCTTCACAGCAGTGCCTAGATTAGTGTTTAATGAAATAGCTTGTATTTCATGTGTCAAATTTACACATGAAACTCACCATCACAGGTGCTTTATAGTTAATGAAGTGCTTTCACATATCTTATCACTTTGGATTACCAATAATAAATAATACATGGTCCTCCCCTCAAGGTACTACAGAAACATGTAGTACCTTGTATTGGAAGACAGAAACATGTAATTATAGAACAGTGTTAGAGATGTTATAATAGAGATATTGCAAAGTGCTATGGGAATATGGAGAAAGAATAACTTGGAGGCCTTTAAGTTATTCTTAGACTAGAAAAAACAACCATTTTAGCATTGTGCTGGGATTTTACATCCATTCGTTTATTAAATTCTTACAACTCTGTGAGTTTAGGTGGTATGATTCCCATTTTACAAATGTGGAAAGTAAGAATGACCCAGTAACTTTCCAAACATCTCGTAGCTTGTAAGGTGCTGAGTTAGGACTTGAAATGATTCTGATGCCAAAATCTATACCTTTTCTATTGTGTTATCATAGAGACTGTTAAACTCATCATTAAACTTCTGATACCAATGAACAGCATGCCCTCCATGTGCCTGGCACTCCTTTGATGTTAATTAAATTACAACATTGAGTTGAACTGGACTGAACTGAACTGAGCAATCACTGAAGTGTGGTAGATAGGTCTAGAAAAACTGTTACTCTTGCTTACTTGGGGACTTTGATATCCCCTCCCTCTATGTCTCATCTGTGCAGTGAGAGTTTGAAGATGATGTTGAAATTTATTTCAGTTATTAAAGGTTATTTTTCCATGAATTGGCTTCCCTGAGGTCACACAGCTAGAGGGTGACATTACAGTGAAGTATTTTCTCTTGATTTTTATTATAAAAACTTCGCACATATAACCAGAGATGAAAAGGCAGTAAAATAAGTGCAACAAAACAAAATACCATGAAGGAAAGAATGAGTAAATAAATGTTTTTCAGCTGTCATTACCAACTATTTCCTGACTAAAGCAGAGGCAAAGTAAAATTATAATAGGAACGCAATGAGCTGCGTTTTATTTTTTGAGTGATATTGATTTTAAATGTTCCTGTCCCCAGTTCTTTGGGCAATTGCTGTTTTTGAGTGTCCCAGGTGACCACTTTTGTTACCTGGGCTCCCAAATCTTGAATGAATTGACCCCAGTGAATGCTTCCATCCAGCACAAAGCTGCCCTCATGGTGACAACAGGGCATATTTAGCTCTTGTTTTAACCTTTTCATCTGATTGAAGTAGGTGCTCAAAAGCCTGGGAGGACAAAACTAATTGCTTTAGATTTTTCAGCACAGGCTGTTACCAACATAGGGGAACATTGACCGTGTTTATGGGATGCAGAATGATCTCATGCCCCTGGAATTGCTTAATTGGCTGTTCTTCTCTGAAATCAGCTACTGAGAATCTCTGCCATCCTTTCTTCTTGAATACTCTTAAAGAGGTCGTGCTCACCAAGAAATCCACTGAATTCACATTTTCTCAGGTCAATGTTCCTAGATCACTATTCCCTCTCATCGCATGTTTAGTATTCTAGGTTCTGACTTCTTGTTTTCCTGGGAAAGGGCTTGTACTGTCTAATTCTGAGGCATCTTTACATTACTGGCTGATTATTTGGTCTCTGGTGCCATTTGGTGGTCTCTGGTGCCATTTGGTGCTCTCTGTATAACCCTGTGGTGAGCTGAGGTGGGCAATCTATCTCAGTGTAATTTAAGGTAGGAAAATGAATATGTTGTTTATTTGTGACTAGTGTGGCCTGGAAGTTATTTTGATGTTCCTTTCTAGCTCTTTCCAGAAGCTTCCGAGGGCTACCTTTTCCCTGTTTGTCTCGTCGGTTCTAGGAGCACCATCAATGGTGCTTCCCATTTGTCCAGCTCCCCTTTCTAACCTGGTTGCTCCCTGAAGGCAGATCTTTGTGGGCAGCATTGACCAGCTCCCTCCTCTGCCCACTGGCTTTCAATCCCACCAGTGGGAAGCATAGGCCCATGAGGGAGAAAGAGAGAGATGTTTTTCTCCTGGCTCCCCTCTCCAGGGTGTCTGCTTGACAGGGGCTTTTTCTTTTACTTAAGGAGGTGCTAATTTCCTTGGTCTTCTCTTATAGTTACTAGCGTCCCTGAGTTCTAGTAACCAAACTTCCCTTTGCTCTTTCAGGCCTAAGGATGGCAGTGGCTTCCCACTTTCTCTTAACTCTGCCAAACTTTTGTATAAAGTCTCTTAATAAATAGTTTTTAAACAACCCCTTTTTGAGGATTTTGTTTGTTGTTGCTGAAACCCTGACAAATACAAATACATGGCAGCAGAAGTAGGTGTTGGGTGCAGAGTTGTGGGCAGAGACTTCCATGATGGTCTCCATTTCTTTCCTCCAGCCATATCCCTGTTGCTCAGTCTTGCCTGTAAAATGCAGTTTTTAAAAGAAAATACAAGTTTTCTTCACAGGTATGCAAGCTGTGTAGTTTCAAAGGACCTAGCACTCAATAGGACTCTGGGCTTGGTTAAATGCTCTGCTGCTGCTATCTTGAAATTCTTAATAGTTTTTGAGCAAGAAATCCTGCCTTTTCAATTTGCACAGGGCTCTGCAAATAAGGTAGCCAGACCTATGAGCAAACATAGAATAGAAGGAGAGGACAGGTTCTTAGTGTAAAGGTAAACTGAGGCTGGAGCCGAACCGGGAATGAAGACACGAGGCAAATGGCAGTGAGAATAGCCTTTTATTAGGACTCGCGGGGTTGTGCAAACAGGGCCTGGCGGGGCGGGGGGGGGGGGGTCTTGAAACTACTAGGGCAGGAGTTGAGTAGGGGTCATGAGGAAAGGGTCTTTGGAAACTTAACCGAAACTGCTGTTTACGAACTTGTGGAATGCAGGTGAGCTGCAGGTCATGGGGGAGTGTGGTTGCCCAGCCGGAACTCTGACGCATGTAAGTCTGTGGGTGTGTACAAGGGTGAAGGGAGTCTTTAACAAAAGGCCTGCTACGCCGGGTAACGCCGCCATGTTGGGTCTAGATTCCTGCCTAACACTTAGCTGCTCTCTTTTTCTAAGCGAAAGTTCTTCCATATTTCTCTCATTCTTCTCCCCAAAAGATGAAATACTAATTTTATTTTAAGGTTGTTCCTGCGTCGCATTTACCCCCCGGGAATAGATACCATGGCTTTCTTTGCTTCTTGTTGTTCCAGCTGCTCTTCGCCTGCAGGCTTTCTCTCTCTGTTTTCCCCTTCCAAGTGGCCTTTTGAAGTAATAGGGTCCAGACTATAGGAGAAGGAGGAAGAGTCTGACATTGAGAGATCTCCCTCTTTTATTCTATCAATATTTCCCAGACACTTATCTCTTTGACATCCTATCCCTTGTGACTAACTGGAAATCTGGGGTTTGGGCTTAAGAAGATAAAGGAGCCTCACAAATTCATTTTTAGGCCTTGGGCTTAAGTCGATTAGATCCGAATCATTTATCGGAACTATCATAACTATCATAGTTCTGATTAGGAGTTCCAACTATAATCCCTGCTAATAATTTCCTTTGCCACTGTTCATGCTCATCCAGAACCTCATAGGTAGAAGAATTACTTCTTAGCAAATGAAACAAAATGGGGAAACTCTCCTTCATCTCCCCTCTATTTCTCATTACTAGTAGAATATTCTGGCATACATTCTTCCAGACTCCCTGTACATTAATGTTCAAATATATACATTTACATACCCATTTGAAAATACAATTGAAAAATATGACCATATATGTATGTTTGCATAATATCCATATATGTGATTTTTATATTTAATAATACATCTTGAAGATCTTTCATGTCACTACATGATGATCTACCCCAGTTATTTTTTCTATCTGAATAGGATTCTGTAGAATGGGGTTGAATTGTTCCCTGTTAGACATTTATGTTGTTTACAGCTCTTTGCTATTATATGCAATCATCATTGTACTTGTATGTCTATACATAAAAAAATTCTTTAGAACAAGTTCCTAGAAGTAAACTTGATGGATCATAAGATTTTCATCTTAATCTTTGGTAAATACTACTAAGTTGTAGCTTGAATAAAACAATATTGCATAAGCAATTTCTAGCTATGCCATTTTCTCAAAATCTCAACTCTTGACTTTTGATGTCATTTGATTTTATTTTTTAAGTATTTGTAAATATAGTGGCAAAATTATGTCTTAATTAGCCTTTTTCTCATCACTTTTGGAAGTCAGCACCTTCTCATATATTTGTCATTTATATTACTTATTCAGTAAATTGCTCATTTCCTTTTCTCTTTTTTAATAGAATTATATATCTTTTTCCCATGTATTTTAGTTTGCTCTTTATTCTAAATGCAGATCCATTGTCACATACTTTGCAAATGTTCCCAAGGGTATATGTCTTGTCTTTTAAGTTTTCTTTTTTCCTTTTGTTTTTTCTGTAGGCCTGGGTCAGCCTAGAGTCTTTTAAGTTTTCTTATGGAGCCTTTTGTTATTTAAAGGAAGAAGCTAATCAAAGTAATAAGATACATGATCAGAATTACAGTATCATTTCCTGTTCTCTCTTTTCTCTGTTGTCACCTTCTGAAATAAGGTGGAATTTTTAGGTCTATACTGAACATTTCCTAATTCTACCATACTTTCTAGTCTTTGAGTGTTATTCAGTTTTGGGGGTAGAGTTTCATTATATTATCTTCTAGCTTATTGATTCACTCCTCAACTGTGTCCATTGTGTTTTTTTAATTCAACTATAAAGCCCAACTTTGTACTTCAATTCTCAAATGGTTAATTTCCACAATTTTTATAGTTAATTCCTTTAAAATCTACTTTATAAATATATACCTTTTAAATATGCAGTTTAAGGAATTTCAAAAAATTTCAACAATTTTGTAATTATCGCCAGTCATGATATAGAACATTTCCATCATTCCAAAATGTTCCCTCATGCCTCTTTGTAGTCAATCCTCTCCTCTCATCTCTAATCCCTGACAGCCACAGGTATACTTTCTCTTACTAGAGTTTTGCCTTTTCTAAAATTCTGCATAAAGGCAATTATATAATATGTAACATTTTGAAACTAGCTTTTTCTCACATATATCTCAGTCACATAATGCTTTGAGATTCATGACTTTTGTTATGTATTTAAGTGGTTTCTTTATTTTATTGTTAAGGAGTATTCCACTGCATGGATATACCACAGTTGTTTATCCATTCACATTGATGACTGGGTTGTTTCCAGTTTTTGGTGTGCACATTCATGCCTGGTCAATGGCTGCTTTCGCATTACAGTGGCAAAATTGGGCAGTTCTGACAGACACCACCTAGCTTTCAAATCTAATAATACCCATCCTTTATCCAATAATGTCACTTTTGCAGAAAGTTTGCCACCCCTTTTTGCAGAGTATATTTATATATGCCTTTGATTGTTAATTCCATCATTCTGTCATTTATAAGTTTCTTCTAATTGATTATTTTTTCTTTGTTTATGGGTCACATTTTCCTTTTCTTTATATGCCTGGCAAGTTTTTACTGGATTCTGGTCATTGTGAATTTTATGTCACTATGTGCTGAATTTTGTTGTATTATTTTAAATAGAGTTGGAATGTGTAATGGCATTTGATTGCATTACCTGGAGTCAGTAAAATTTTTTCAAAGTTACTTCTCACCTTTGTTAGAGCATTTCCAGAGTTGCCTTTGGTCTTGCAAAGAAAAATTCGAAAATCTCAGTCTCCTCAAACTCCTTAGGCCAAAGGAAAGATTAAGTCTGGAGTTTTGAGTCATGCAACACCCTCTTCCAAATCAATAGCTGTTACTAGCATTATATATCAGCCAGATCCCCATGGAAATACAAAAGGCTTCAGGCATCTACAAATGACTGCCACCACAGATCATTCATAAGTAAATTCTTTGCTGGCCCCGCATAAAAAAGGACATGCCAAGGACATTGTAACTTTAGGTCTATAAACTAAGCCTAGCTTTGGAAACAAAAGTCTGTTCCATTACACACTGATGATGTCTTCCCAGGTGTAGAACAAAGACAAGCCAAGGTCAATAATTTCTCCACCCACCTGGAGATATCTACATAATTGATTCTTCCTTTACTCCTTTTTTTTTAAATCTTAAAACATTTACCTTATCTTATGTAAAATGTAGATTTACTGAGCACTAGCTAAAGTCCCACAACAATGTAACTATTCACCTTCTTGCCTACCTGCCCGTCTTTCTACTTGCCCCTCCTCACCCTTTAAGGAAATGTACAAATACTAAATCTCCTGACAAATCTCCTCAGAAAAAAAAAACCACAGATGCATCTCATATTTTTCCCAGACATGCCCTAAAGCTGGCTCAATAAACCTCAACTGATTGAGATCTTTCCCTCAGTCCCTTACTTTGGTTATCATTCTAGGGAAAATCTAACACTATTCATAAAGCCACAACCTTCTAAAAGCTACCGGATGTCACTTGTCTTATGAGGTCATTTCACTCAAGCTTTTGGGAACATAAACCAATCCCGGCCCTGTGTGACGTATGGAAATTATCTAGTGGACTGTTTTTTCCATTGCTGTTTCCCTAACCTTGGGAAGTTTCCTCTCACTCACGCAGAGATAAGTACTCAACCAAAGTGCCAAGGAGACTTTTCTACAGATCTCTGAAGCTTTCTTTCTGTGCATCTCCCTTATTTCTGATATTCTTTTTCATTAAATCTAGCTGACTTGGTCTCCTTGAACTCCCATCTGTGTCTCCTTAAGTCAGTAGTAGTGCTGGACTTTGAGTTTTTCCTTTCTGTATGGCCACCTGGAAAATGCTTCCAGTTGTTTTCCTCTTTCTTAGAGATAAGGGACCTTTCCTGCTTATGTTTCAGCATTTAAGAATCATTATTTCATATAGTCTGCTTCATTTTGTATTGTTGTATGTGGAGGATAAACTCAGTCTCTGCTACTGCATTACTGTAAGAAATGGAATTGTAGCATTGAAACTACCTTTGCAAAAATGATAACTGTGAGAAAATTATGACAGTGAAGGAGATCTGATGTAACAAACACCCACCTCTCATGCTTTTAAGCTCCAAACTGCACTTAATCATTCCTGGACTTTGGCCAAGCTAACTTTGGGAGACATTTAGTTTATAGTTTAAATGATAAAACTAAACCAACTTTGAAAAGCTAATGAAAGACCACCAGGTTAGGAGGATGAGAAGAGCCTGAATTCTGCTAAGGTGTAGGTATAAATGACTACCAGTCTTTATTCTGGAGGTCACAAGATTTGCAACTTCCCCAATTACTCCTGCAGATAATATTACTATTGGCCTTTTGAGGTGTCCTTTTCAGGTTTTTGCTTTTCTGATGACCAATGCCTCTACCTGGACCCATCAACTAGTCCTGTGGCCCCACCCAGAAGTGGACTCAGGCATCCATAAGGACCATTTTCCATACCCCTATGATTGCACCCCCAACCAGTCAGCAGTACCCATTCCCTGGCCTGCCAAACTATTTGTGAAAAACCTAGCCTCTGAATTTTCATAGAGACTAATTTGAGTCATAAAACTCTGGCCACCCATTCACCTGGTCCTGCATGAATTAAACTCTTTCTCTATTGCATTTCTGCTGTCTGGATAAAATGACTCTATCCAGGTAGCTTGAAAAATGAACCTGTTGGATGGTTACAGTGTTGCCTCTCTTTATTGCTCAGTCCTCCTTTTACTTGCTTGACTTCATCTTCTACGTGGTGGGCCAAACAACAGTGGGCAGCTATTTCACCCTCCTGAATATCCAAACCCCAGAGAATTTCTTTCCTTACATGGTCCACTAGAAAAGTCTCAGTAAGAATTCTAATTTGCTTGGTTTGGTTCATGTTTGCGTTTTTGTCTTTTCTTCCCCCATCTCTATTGTGTTGTGTTTTAAGAAATTATCCTTACTTGATGTTCTAGTCCTCTAATTCGCTGCTTATCTGTCTATTGAGATTTTTCTTTTCTTTCTTTCTTTTTTTTTTTTTTTGACAGCGTCTCACTCTGTCACCCAGGCTGAAGTGCAGAGACACGATTGGCTCACTGAAAGCTCCACCTCCTGGGTTCACGCCATTCTCCTGCCTCAGCCTCCTGAGTAGCTGGGACTGCAGGCGCCTGCCACCATGCCTGGCTAATTTTTTTTGTATTTTTAGTGGAAACGGTGATTCATTATGTTAGCCAGGATGGTCTCAATCCCTGATCTCGTGGTCTGCCCGCCTCCACCTCCCAAAGTGGTGGGATTACAGGCATGAGCCACCACTCCGGGCCCACTTTTTAACTATTAATCTGTAGTCTCTCTAAAGTTGATTTGTTATGAATATAACATTATTTTATGTATTTCCAAAGATATTTATATTCAAGTGACTGCATTACTTTAATCTACCTCCTCAAGTATTTAGTTCTTCAGCTTGGGGAACTTTGCTTTGCCTCTTTTTAGCTGTTTTAGTTCTTCAAGTGTCTTATGATAGTTGGTTGCTCAGTTATGTTTTTGATAATCCTTGTTTGATTTGAGGGAGGTGTCTGAATAGCATGAAATGGATTTTTTCTTTTATAACAAGGGAGGTTCTTTACCTGTTTAAGGGGTGGGAGATAGGTACTAGATGGACAATAACAATAAATATCCAACATGCTATCTGATACTGTCTTCTAATGATTGTACTACTTAATCCCCAAACTCATTTGATTTTTCACTTTTTTTTTTCAATGTACCCTGTGTCAGGCCTCTGAGCCCAAGCCAAGCCGTCACATCCCCTGTGACTTGCACGTATATGCCCAGATGGCCTGAAGTAACTGAAAAATCACAAAAGAAGTGAAAATGCCCTGCCCCACCTTAACCAATTCAGTTCTTTTGTGGTGGAACTGAATTGGTTCTTCCACCACAAAAGAACTGAAAATGGCCGGTCCTTGCCTTAAGTGATGACATTACCTTGTGAAAGTCCTTTTCCTGGCTCATCCTTGCTCAAAAAGCTCCCCCACTGAGCACCTTGTGACCCCTACTCCTGCCCGCCAGTGAACAACCCTTCTTTGACTGTAATTTTCCTTTACCTACCAAAATCCTATAAAACGGCCCCACCCTTATCTCCCTTCGCTGACTTTCCTTTTGGACTCAGCCCGCCTGTTCCCAGGTGACTAAAAAGCTTTATTGCTCACACAAAGTCTGTTTGGTGGTCTCTTCACATGGACGCGCATGACACCCTGTGCTTCTTTCTACCTTCACAGCATTGATCATGATGATTGTCCTGCCTAACAGGCCATTTTTCCTTCTCTCTACTTGCCAAAATCCTGTGTAATCTTCAGGCTCAATACAAGACTCACCCCATTAAAAAAAATTCCTAAGTACTTTAGCTCTTTTAATTAATGTGTCTTTTTTGCTTAATGCTGATTAGAAATGTGACTTCAAGTTCATTTCAATTGCAATAATTGCTATGACTCTGGGGGCTCCTAATACATGCTAAGCCCTGTAGTGGATATGTCCTGTATACTATATCATTTAATTCTTATTTAATGGGATGAATGTTATTTTCCTATGTTATGGAAGAAGGAACTAAATTTTGGAGCAGGAGATCATCCAGTTCAGAGACCCCTCTCCCCAAATCTGGATGGTCTCTCAATGCTGGCTGCTCTCCCATACTCCTGCACTTCCCTCCACTCAACTCATGTCCTTGAGCCACATACTTGCAGAGTCTGCCAAGACTCTAAATCCAAAGAGGCATGGTAACCTCAGGATTTGCAAAGAAGATCAAAGGTATCTAAATCAAGCAGGCAAAGTCATTAACCTTTTCAGAACATGTTGGAAAAAGACTAGTATGATAATATTTATTCTGGTACACTGCTCCAGAGCTATTGACACTGCTCCTTCTTATCAGGACAACTTTCTTCTTCGTCTGGCAAGAATATAATTGAGCAAGATACTGTTCAGAAAACATGATTTTAAATGAATCTTTCACTTCGTTCAGAGATTTCTTTAGACTGAACCTCTGAATTTGGAGATAAGTTAAAAGCACAGGTCAAAATGGTTTGCTTAGGTTTATTCCTAGTGATTCAAAAGCGATATAAAGGATAAAAATAATTATGTTATAGACTTCAGAGGTAAAATAGTGGAAAGTACAAGCCAATATTGTACTGTCTAGTTTGCTTCAATCAGCAGACACCTGATGGCTCTCCTCTATGGAAAGGGACTTCAAAAGCTGCTGCCCACAACTTCAAGTCTGTAAGCCGAAACATAGGTCTAATGCCAAACTAGATTCTGTTTCTTTTACATCATGTTCTCCTCGCTAACTAAATTTCCAGGTTAATCAGAAAGTGTTGACAACAAGTAGAACCATAAAGAAAAAACAAGTCTCAACAAACACAAAATGTTACTAATTACAGTATTAGAGTGCTTTCCAGTTTGCCAAAGCACTTTTATATGTATTCTCTAATTTGTTCTTCACAACTGTGTGTTGTAGAAATTATTCTGTGCATTCTACAATTATGAAATCGAGGTATTTGATGTAACTCATATTAGGTTGTCCAGCTAGAAATGGCCAGAATTGAGAATTAAACTCAATTCCAAATTGTAACTTCTCCTCCACACCAGTGCTCATGGATGCTCAGGTGCACACATACACATCACTGTTTCTGTCGATGTTTAATGTAGCACTGTCTCTAAGCAAAATAATAAGGCAAAAAATTTAAACACTTCAGCCAATATTTATGTAGCTCCCACTATGTGCTATATACTGTCCTAGACGCTTAAGATAAAGCAATGAACAAATAAAAACAAACAAAAACCCCTGCCTCCTGCAACTTATGTTTTGGTGGGTAGAGATAGGCAAAAAATATATATGTAATAGATAAGAAAATAATAAGGTATTCTAATAAATAATAAGTGATATGGAATTAAAGAAGAGATGGGGTGGGCATGGTGGTTCACACCTGTATTCCCAGCATTTTGGGAGGCCGAGGTGGGTGGATCATTTGAGCCCAGGAGTTTAAGACCAGCCTGGGCAATATGGTGAGACCCTTTCACTACAAAAAATTAAAAAAAACATTAGCAGAGCATGCTGCCATGCACCTGTAGTCCCAGCTACTTGGGAGGCTGACATGGAAGGATCACTTGAGCCTTGAAGGTTGAAGCTTCAGTGAGCCGAGACTGCACCACTGAACTCCAGCCTGGATGACAGTGAGACTCTGTCTCAACAAAAAATTAAAAATTAATAAATAAATAAAAGAAAGAGAGAAAGATCAAGGTTGAGAAATTTAGCATTAGGATTTGGAGAAGAGCAGGGCAATGTACAGCATTAAGTAGGATGGTCAGAGTAAGGCACTTCCAGAAGGAGAAATTTAGGCAAAAGCTTGAAGGCTGTGAATACCTGGAGAAATATTTTTCCAGGCAGACTGCTAAAATGTGAAAAGATGTGACAGGCATAAAGAAATCAAAGAGGCTAGATCAGAGGACATGAGGGAGAGGAGAAAAATGTGATTAGAGGCCATAGGAGAGAGAACATGCAGGGCCACATAGACCTGTATATTAGGAGGACTTTGCTGTTCTTCTGAATGAGATGGAGAGCCATGGGAGAGTTTTGAGTAGTGACATTTGAGAATGTTGAGTTGTTTTGAAGGGACAGGGCATTATTTACAGCGAAAGGATTATTTGGGCTGCTCCGCTGAAAATAAATTTAAGGGCCGGGAGGAAAGAGTAGAAGCAGAGAAGAGTTAGGAGGCTATTGCAGTGTATTAGTTTCCTGGAGCTGCTGTAATAAAGTAACACAAACTTGGTGACTTAAAACAATAGAAATGTATTATCTCAGGGTTCTGGAGGTGAAATGTCTGAAATTAAGGTATCAGTCAGGCCGTGCTCTCTCTGCGGCGTTTAGGTGAGGCCCTTCCTTGCATCTTTTAGCCTCTGGTAGCTCCAGGTAATCCTTGGCTTGTGGCAGCATAACTTCAATTTCTGCCTCTGCCTTCTAATGGCTGTCCTCTTCCTAGGTGTATCTACATCATTTCCCCTCTCTGTGTGTCTCTCTGTATCAAAACTTTCCCCTCCTTTGAGGATACCAGTCATATTGAAAGAAGGTCCCACCCATGTGACCTCATCTCAACTTGATTCCATCTGCAATGACACTGTTTCCAAATAAGATCACATTCTGATGTCCTGAGGGTTAGGATTTTAACACATTTGGAGAAAGCAGAGAGGGAAGGGGGAGAGAGAAACACAGTTTAAGCTATAACAGGCAGTAATCTAGATGAGAAGTAGTGGAGGCTTAGAAGAGGATGGTAGCAGAGGGATTATGATGAGTGACTAGATTCTGGATGCATTTTGAAGCTAGAACCAGCAGAAATTGCTGCTAGATTGGATGTAAAGAGTGAGAAAGCCAAAGAGGACTCCAAGATATTTTACCTAACAACTGGAAGGATAGTGATACCGGAAGGTAAAACAAGTTTTTGGAGAGATAGGAGGATTAGAAGTTTAGTTTTTTTTAATGTTGAGTTTGAAATATTTATTTAGAAAAACAGAAGTGTTGAATGGGAAGTTAGATATACAAGTCTAGAATTTGGGAGAAAGGTCTGGGTTGAAGGTATAAAGGTTTAAATTTGTAAGTCTTTAGCATATAGAGGAAACTCAAAGCCAAGTAACTGAGATCACCAAGGAAGGAAGTACAAATAGAAAAGATGACCAAGGTCTGAGCCCCAGGCCACTCCAGCATGAAGAGGTCATAGGAGAGGAGGAACCCATAAAGGAGAAACTGGTGAGGTAAGAGAAAAACCCAGAGAGTGAGGGGTCCTGGAGCCAAGGGAAGAGTGCAATAAAAAAGGGGGAAGTGATCAACTGTGTTAAAGGCTGCAGATAGCATGGGTGACATGGAGACTGATAATTGATGATTAAGTTAGAAACAGAGGCATTTTTATGATTTTGGCAAGACTTGCTATGGAGTGGTGGTGGAGAAAGCCTTTTTAGCATGGGTTCAAGAGTGAATGGGAAAAGAGGATTTGGGAACAGCAAGTAAAAAGAATGTTTTTGAGGAATGGAATGGTAGCATGTAAGAAAAGTGGAGTCAAGCAATGTTTTCTTCTCTTTTTTCAAGTGTCAGAAAGGAGATTGCCACCCCACCCCCTTTTCTGGTTGTCGTTCTGTTCTCCCGATGCTCCTTGTCCTCTGACCCTCAGGCACCCTTGCTCCTGCCTGTGTCTCTGAGGCTGGCTATCCTGGCTCTTCCATGCTCTGGGCTACCCTCCCCACACCCTGACCTCCACCCCTCGTCTTCATTTGTTTTTTGTTTCAGTTCCTAAAAGTTCCAATTTATAAAACTGCATCGTTTCCACTTCTAATGATGCTAAAATGGCATCATTAGATAATTTATCTGCTTACGTCACTGGGTTTAGGGAATGATGGGCATCAGATCGTGAAGATGAAAGTGCTCTGCTGACTCTAGAACCACCCACACATTGAATTCACTGTAAAAATAAGATTTTAAAAATCTATTAACAGCATTCAGTGTCTTTATGAGATAGAAGATTTTTCCTCTCACCCTCATGGTCTTAGTCTTGGTCAGGTCTTCATCTCTTCTCCCCTTGTCTATTTAAGTAGTTTCCTATATAGTCACTCCTGGCTCAGATGCTTGCTTTTTCTCTTCCACATTTCACACCACCATCAGAATCCCCTTTCTAACATGCAAAGCTGACCCTATACCTTCTGCTTAAAATCTTTTGTTGGCCGAGGCTATCACAAAATGGTCATTATCCTCCACACATGTACTTGGCATCTCTTTATCTTCTTTCATACTTTTTCTTCGTTTTGTCTGCCGTTTCCTTGTGTTATTCTGTGCCTAAAATGTGTTTATATTTATCCTTCATTGCCAAGTTCAAGTGACCTCTTATTCATGAAGACTTTTCTGAATCCTCCACCCATCCCCAGGTAGAACTGATTGCTCATGTCTCTATCTGCCTAAATGGTTTTATAAATAAATATCTATAGTAGTTTTTAAAGTGTGTATCTATTTTTTTCTGTTACACTATGCCATCTGTGACGGTGGAGACTCTGACCAATTCCTTTCTGCTTTCACACTACCTGGTATTATTCCTGGCACACAACAGGGGTGGTATGGTTTGGCCGTGTCCCCACCCAAATCTCACCTTGAATTGTAGAAATCCCCACGTGTCAAGGATGGGGCCAGGTGAAGATAATTGAATCATGAGAGCAGTTTCCCCCATACTGTTCTCATGGTAGTGAATAAGTCTCATGAGATCTGATGGTTTTATAAATGGGAATTCTCCTGCACAAGCTCTCTTGCCTGCCACCACCTAAGTTGCTCATTTGCCTTCTGCCATGATTGTGAAGCCTCCCCAGCCATGTGGAACTGTGAGTCTATTAAACTTCTTTCCTTTATAAACTACCCGGTCTCAGATATGTCTTTATTAGCAGTGTAAGAACAGACTAATACAAAGAGTTTCACAAAATTTGTTAAATGGATCCTTCTCATTAGCTGACTGTGCTCCCCAGGGTTGGTGGGCGTTGTTGTGGGGACTTCCCTTCCTCTTCACCATATGCTCCTTTTCTGGAGATTCTATTTACCTGGAGGTAAAGATTAGTATATATAGGGTCCTTCTCTTCTAATAAAGATGTCCCTGCCACTATCGTCCTGGCTTCTCATGTTGTAGCAATGCTGTGAAAACCACATGAAGGTCACTACTGTCCTTGGGTCAGTGAAGAAATATTTCTCGAAGGTCACGAAGACCAGAGACAGAGTGCCAGTGACTAATGTGAAGGTAAAGAGTATATTTTTGGTGTGAATAGCTTGTCTGCTCCTTTGCAGATGAGCAGAGACTCATTTACCCTTTCTGCATTTAAGAAACAGGTTCTCTTTGTCCCTGACAGGGTCAGCAAATGAAATTTCTGTGTTAGAACTCAACCAGCAAGACACAAAGCTTTTGTCTGTTAGTAAAAACGCAGGTTCCAAATGCAATTCATAGCTTGAGTTATTTTCACTGCCTCAGTCCTCCTTCTATTTCACATGATGGGGCTGACTGCTCTGAGTGACCTTTAAGCCATCCCTGCTAATTAACAAGGAGCCACAAACACGGCAACCAAACCAGAAGCACTGTAGACTCCCAGAATGTCTACTATCCTGGAACAGTCTAAAATTAGGCCTCATGTTTGTGTATTTGAATTATTATAGATCCCTGGTAGCCTCGGTCATTTAGCCACTGTCTATGTGATTTCTGTGACCACGGGAAATAAGGCAAAGGGAGACGTACATTTGGTAGGACAAAAGGGTTTAAGAGGCTGCAGCATAACGTGATCTTTTCATCAAGGTCGCATTAGGATGGGGTCCAGCCGTGGGTTTTTAAGAATGATTTTTAGCTGGGGAATGTGAAAGTTATTGGCATCTATTTATCTTTAGAAATAGAAATTTCTTATGCTGATTTTTCTCTTTATCTGGAGCACTGAATTGTTTCATGCAAGAAGAGGTAGCCATGTGGCATGACTGAGAGAGTATTGGGCTTGAGTCAGGGGATTTGGGTTTGAGTACTAATTTTGTCTCTTTCTTATTGAATGACTATGAACAAATTATTTATTTGCTGTGAACCTCCATCACCTCTTTTTAAAATAGTGATAGGGATGACTGCCTACTGCAAAGGTTTGTGATGAGGTTTCTGATGCTACTCTGTTTGTGAGCTGTAAAGTGTTGTTCTCATCTAAGCCATCATGAGTAAGAAGCTGTGGGTCTTTTTCTGGTGGAGTATCCTCTGTCTCTATGAGGCAGCAAGGGCTTGGCCATTACTGTGCCCATTTAATAATGAAGCTTGAGTCATAGATCAAAGAGGTCACTTGAGGGGTTAATCCATACTTCTAAACACCATATTACTATGCCTCCCAATTCACTCTGAGGGTACGTGAAGGTAGACTGATTCAGCCAATACCATTTTCTATGAATCTATTCTCTGTCATTTGGAAGAATCAATATTATTTTGCTTTTGAAAAGATTCTTGTCCTTGAGAATCTTTAAGGGTTGAGATACAAATAGTTGAAGCACACAGAATAGTCAGTCCACAAATTTGCGCCACGAACTGACAGCATGAGCCAAGGAGTTAAGTATTAATTGGAAAGCCTTTTTATAAGAGATAGAATTTAAGTCAGGTTTGACAAAAGATCATTGCAACTCATAAGTTATGTGACCTTCGGGAAGTTACCTAATCTCTCTGAACATTAATTTCTTCATATAAAAATTCAAATATGAATATATTCTGATTAGAGTTATTATGAGGTTTAAATAAGATAATGTTGATAAAATGCTTCATAAAGAGAATATAATAAAACATATAAATGAACAACCAATACCACCAAATTAAATAAATAAAAATACAAAATACAAAATAAAACTTTAGAAAATAACAAAAGTTAAATACATAGACAATTGATGGGAGCCATTATTATGAACATCAAACAACTTTATTTTGTTCGATATTATTATTATTTTAGGTGCACAGAGGTGGGTGGGAGTCTGCAGGCTGAACAGTGTTTTGGAGATCAGTCCACAGACAGTAGAGCCCATATATTGGCTAAAGTTCAGAAGAGAGAAGAATGATAGAGAGGACAATCTGGTCAGGAAGATAACTCAGCCAGGACCTAAGAGCAAGGACCAAGGCCAAAGATCAGTTCTAGGGACAGGACCGATATAACAGGTGAGACGACATGAGGATTGGGCAGGCCCAACACCCAAGGTCTAAAAGTCAGCTGCTGTGATTTAACGGCAGATGGAGAGGGGTCAGGGCTGTTGCCATGCTGTTGGCCTCACACTGAATGGGCCGGGGGCTGAAGAAGCATGGCACTTCCTTGCTGGTGTGGAGAGAAGGAGGCCCAGCTGAACAGAGAGGGGCTAATAGGAAGACATTGCTGGCAAGAATGGCAAGAGCAGAGAGGTGTGCATCAATGAGTTAGTAGCCAGGAAGAACAAATCCATAGGCATGGTTGGAAAGGAGGGTGTGTCCTAAGGTGGAGGAGTTTGGATTTTATCAAATTGGTCAAAGGAACAGTATAGAGGTTGAATAAAGAAGAAGAGAGAGACAATGAAAAACCTGGCTTGATGAAGACTAGGTTATTGGCTGTGAGATAGTTGGATTACAAGTGTAGAGACAAGGAAAAAACAAAAAAAAACAAAAAACAAAAAAACTAAAGGACTGCAACTGGGGAGATCAGGGAGGTTGTGATCAGTTCTAGATACAAGTGTGAAAAGTAAAACATTCAGAACCTAGGCCAGAGTTGGAGCAGGACAGGTCTCTGAGAGTTAGTTCAAGACCCTTTCTTTGCTTGGTCAGGTACTTATTCCATTCAATTAATCTTGTGCAGAACAGAGGCTTCCAGAGAGGTCTCCTTTGGATCTACCAACAAAACAGAACTTTTGGTTTGCAGAAGTAGGAAAGAAACATCATCACGAATGGAGGCTCCAGAGGGTTCTTTGTCCCTTTTAGAGTCTCTTACCTCCCAAAGAGCCCACATTCCTGCAGCTGAGGAGCAAAGACACCTGAATGGAGTGTGAACCATTCAACCTCTTTCAAACAGCCAGGACTCTCTTAACTGGAATCTCCCTTTGACAAGATGTTTGCAAATGCAGTGGGAGAGGGGAGAAAGTTTGGAAGGATGTTAATGAGAGAAAATTAGCTACCCGGAAGGGATCCTTTTCAGCAGAAGTTAGAGGGTGGAGAAGAATAATTGCAGAATATAAATATGCCTTGGAGTGTTAAGTTACAGGGTTTTAGCCTCTCTCAAATCATAGGCATCTTCAGGCATTTCTGAGATGCTGTCAACACCCACTCATCACTATTTGTTTTTCCCATGTTGTAGGGCAGTTGGAAAGTGATTTAATAATTATCTCTACTTCCTTACTAGATAGAAAAGTTTTATTGAAGCATAACATGAAATATTAGATTCTCCATAAGGATAGTCTAATACAGTAGACAAGACAGAAAATTATGACTTGAGTTCTAATCTCACCTGGATCCTTTGTAAGTACTAGGACTGTAGTCGCACATATCCCTCTGGACTTTTGTTAAATCCATAAAATCATGTTGAAAGATTTCTCATAATTTCTCCATTCTATAATTTTGAAATTGACAAAACTATAGAAGGAAAAACACAATGGGTCAATATTTTCAACTTAAAAATGGGTCTATTTGCCTTCTTTTTATGAAAAAAAGGTTTGGAACTCACTAAAATTCAATTTTACCCATGGAATGAAAGGAATTCTGCTTATGTCGTCGTTTCTAACCTCTGGGTTATTATTTCCTTATGATTCATCAGACTAGTAAATGCACCAGAAAGATAAGATGATTTGATTTTTTTTTCCTATTTTGGATTTTTGTCCTATACTCTTGTTGAAGATAGATGTATCTTGATTTAAGCTGATTCCAGACTACCACCAGGAATCTTGATTGAGTCTTAAAGCCAATGAATTTCAGTCTCAAAAAGTATGGATTCTAATTATTTCCAAACTGATTCCACTTTATTGTAGCTACTATGACTGGAGTTCAAGTTATTGGCCTTGTTGTTACCATGGTAATGATAGCTCACATTACTCAACCCAGAAGGAGGCAATTTCACCATATACTAAGTATGTTTTGGAGATTAAAATACTCAAAAGAAAATGTGGGCTTTGAGACTGAGCTCTGGAAGATATATCTATTTTTCCTATATAATTTTCTACTTTAAATTAAAATATATTCATTCTGTTGCCATGACTTCTTTCTCTAGGCAATATAAAGTAATTTATAAAAACTCAGTTTTGATTCTTACCTTTATTATAGAGAAGCTGTCTCTGTGAATTTCTTACATTCAAATGGAAATATACTCTCTTGGTTCGAGTGTTCACTACGTGCAGAAATTCACATACAGTGCCTTATACGGATTATCTTATTTAATTCTGCAATAGGCCCAGAAGACGCGTAATTTAAAAAATCATTTCGATATTACAAATAAAGTAGCTGAAGTACAGAGATTTTAATTTACTTGTCCAAGGTCACATAACTAGTAACTGGGGGTGTTGGGATTTGAACCCAGGAACTTTGTCATCACTGACCAGAGCCCATAAACTTAACCACCTACAGCAATGCCTCCGGTAAAAGTCCAGCACGTGGCTGTCAACAGCTGCGATTCACCAAGAGCTCATACCTTTTGGCATCCTTTTGCCATGAGATATAGCATGGTAGTGACTTGGCAACAGAGTATATTTACTTATGGATTAATGCATCTTCTGAAAAAGCAAAGAGCCTAGGAATTTGTGTTTTGTGTATGAACTATGGCTTTCCCTAATTAGAAAACTCTTATCATAAATATTTTTCAAGACAGAAAATAGCTGGCTAGTGATCTTTATGGTATGTGTGTATGTTGCTTGAGGAGTTGGAGAACATGAAAAGAGAGAAGAGATGCTGAAGCTCTCCCCAGAGCCCGAATGCCCAACACATTTTGAGTAGCCCAAATTGTTCATCTCTTCCCCATGTATTGAGCAGAAAGATAGGAGTTGGGAATGCTCTTGCAGGCACAGTGCTGGGCTTCAGGAGGCCTACTAAGTCCAATATCCAGCTCTGCAATAGTTGCATACATAACCAAGGATAAGTCACTGTACCTCTTTGAACCTCAGCAAAATGGAGGATGAAATTCGCTGGTGTGTAAGTACCTTTTTGTCACTAACAATCTCATTTGTGCTTCTAAATGCCCTCTTCCTTATGGTAAAGATGACGAGGGTGATGAATCTTGAGTAGGAATAGGATTGAAACTCTGGGCCTCTTCACCAGCTTCATTCCTGGCATCTTTCAAAATACCTCTCTGTCTGTCTGGTCAGGCACACATATTTGCCTATTGATGGTAGTGTGGGCCTAATTGTTTCTCAGAACTTCTATGATGCTGCAGAAAACAGTTCTAGTAAGAACAGCAGTGAATCGGAAGCAAAAATTTTGTCCCAACTTGTAACTTTGGGTAAGCCCCTTCCTTCAACAAGGCTGATTCCTCCTGACTGTACAATAAGGAGTTTGATCATATGCTATCAGGAGCTCTTTAGAAGGTTATCTTATGATAAACATACCTATTAAAAGTCCATGGAAGTACAAGAGAGTTATCTTTGGAAAATTTCTCTCTAGAAGTGTTGAAAAGGCTGACTCTGACATCTCAGTTAATTGTCACATTCTTTGGATGTGGGGTGTCAATAATCAATTACCTAAGAGACATGTTTAAGAATAAGATGCATAGTCATTCCAGCCCCCTCGTCTCATATGTGGCCAATTTCTTCAGACTACTCACTTTTCTTCTAACTCTTTCTGACTTGTGCTTGCCTTCTACATTGCCACCAATCCTCTTGCCTTAAATATAAATCTGATCATGTTGCTTCCATAATTAAAATTGCTCAGTGATTCACTAGTGATTCATTGTCTATAGGGTGCGTTCAAACCTTTTAACAAGGCGGAATGGGCCCTTCACCATCCACGTTTTTACTTAACTCTATCTTTTGCCACCGCCACTCTCCATTTCACACTGAAATAGTCATCATTCTTGGAAATCACTGCTATTTATCATTTCTCTATATGTGTTACCTACATTAATTTTCCCATCTGTAAAATGGGAATGCAAATACCCACATTCTTTATGATTATAAACTTAGTAGAGATATAATAGGTTTTTACTTTAAGAGGTATGCTTAGAATTTCTTTTAGAGGGTGAGAGCTCTCATTGTTTAAGAAGCAGCTTATTATGGGTGTGGTGAGTGGGAAGGTGAAGTTTTTGGACATAACTTGGATTCGCTAGAGTGAAACTAGATAGCTAAACTGCCTTACTTAAAAGGTAATCTCAAAAGGAGAATTAAGACACATTAAAATTAAATGCAACATGTGGACTTTTATAATTCTGAAAATTTGGAGAGCAATTGGATGTTTCATGACGTTAAGAAATTATTTTATTTTTAGATGTTCTAATTTTTTTTGATGTCCCTATCTTTTGGAGATACATTCTGTATTAGTCAGTGTTCCTGAAAAAGAACCAATAGGATATATGTATGTAGATAAATAGATATGTGAAAGGGAGCTTATTAGGAGAATTGGCTCATGCAATTATGGAGGATGAGAAGTCCCTCGATAGGTCATCTGCAAGTTGAAAGCCCAGGGAAACTGGTGGTGTTTCTCAGTACAAGTACAAAGGCCTTTAAACCAGGCAAGTTAATGGTGTAACTCTCAATCTGAGGCTGAAGGCCTGAGAAGCCGGTAGCTGGTGCAAGTCCCAGAGTCCAAAGGCCAGAGAACCTGGATTCTGATGTCCAAGGGCAAGAGATAAAAGTACCCCTGCTTCAGGAGAGAGAGAGTGAATTCACCTTTCCTCTGCCTTTTATTGTATCTGGGCCCCTAGATACAACGAAACTACATTGGATGGTGCCCATCCACACTGAGGACAGCTCTTCCCCACAGAGTTCACTGACTCGCATGCCAGTCTCCTCCAGGAACACCCTCACAGACACATCCAGAAATAAAGCTTTACCAGCCATTTAGGTATCTGTGTTGGCTAACAAGTGCTGTGTAACAAATTACCACACACTTAGAGGCTTAGAACAACACACATTGATTATCTCACAGTTTCTGTGGATCAGGTCTGAACATACCTTAGCTGGGTTCTCTACAAGGCTGTAATTAAAGTGTCCAACAGGGCTCGGGTCTTGTCCGAGGCTTAACTGAGGAAGGATCCACTTCCAAGCTCATGCAGTTGTTGGCAGAATTCAGTGCCTTACAAGCTAACAGACTGAGGATCTCGGTTTCTTGCTGGCTGTCAGCTGAGGTCGCCCTCAGTTCCTTGCCATATAGCCCTTTTCACTGGACACTCACAATGTGGCAGCTGGATTTTTCCAATCAACAAGGGAGAGAATCTGCTAGAAGGATGGATATTACAGTCTTATGTACACACAATTGTTTAGGGAGAAGTCACACATTCTGCCCACACTCATAAGGAGGGAACTACACAAAAGTACAAACACCAGAAAATAAGAATAGTGAGAATCACCTTACAGTCTGTTCACCATACACACTGAATTTTTAATGAATGAAGTATTATTATTCCTGGGAATAATAATGTGTCTAAGGTTTTCTTTCAAATGATTCAGTTATGGTAAGAAGTGGCATTGATTTAAAATTTTAATCACACATTGGCCCTTGTTGAAGTTAAATACCGGATTGCACTCTTTTCTTTTGCATCTGTTTGCTACTTTTCATAATAAAATGCAAGGCAATATCAAATACATTATTTGGGAGAAGGAACTCAGAAACAGGAGAAGTTACAAGGAATATGAGTACCCTAAGAACCCTTGGAGATATTGAGAAGGACCCCAAGTTTCCTAATGAACCTAAGATGGACATTCAAGTCCATTTTTACTTAAATGTTAAAAGACAAGACGACTTCAAAAAGCTGGAGAACTTAGGGACAGTCAGGGGCTGACATTTAGGTTACACAAGGCTTAGAAGAATCTATGAAAAACACCTGGTATATGATAGGTCTTAATGGTGGGTCACTCTTGTTACTTCCTACAGGGTGCTATTGGAGGTATAGAAATAAGCCCACATGGATCTTGTTCTTCTTGAAGATTCTCTCCTTGCTCTTTCTTTCTCTCTCTGCCAACCTCCATATCATATATTGTTTTTATGCCATCTGTAGGATCCACATGGCACTAAATCTATTGTAAAGACTTGGTATAATTGAGTCCACGTAAATACACCAATATAACAGAGGAAGTGCTTCTACTGCCCCATAAGTGACATTCAATTGTGGCCTCTTGATCTCTGACATTCTCACTAAGATGCAAAGTACCAGAGAAGAAGGTTAGTTGATCAGCTAGTGATCAGCTCTGGCCCTCCACGCCGCCCTCTCAGTCTCTGGAAGAACAACAGATGGAATCCAGATGGCCATGTTAGTCCACAGTGCTTTAATTAGTGGTACAATCCTACCAGTAGAGGAGGAAATTTTATAGATATTCCTTAGAAGGCCAGCGTTAGGGGAGGGAGGAAAAGGAATGAGGCCTTGTCTCATCACAGAAATCCGTCTCAAATCAGCAAGAACATAAACATGGGTAATTAGAGGAAATGCATACTGGAGTGCTCGTTGTTATTCCCGTGGCTGCCTGTTAACTTGCAGCACTTATCTCATTAGCAGACGGTGAGAGAGAATACTCTGTCCCAGGGTCTTGCACATCCTGGAACTGATGTGCTTTCAGAAATGAACTGAGTGCTGAGAAACTGATCCAAACAGGAAGGAATCAGATGCATTTCAAATCAGAATCTCTGATGTGTTCCCATATGGCTTCATTACTTAAGGTAACCAGAGAGTGAGAGGGTGGGAAACAAGGAGGCAGGGTCCTCACTTTAAGAAAAAATGTCATCAAGAACTCAAGGACTCTGGAAGTGAGTCAAATCCCATTGAAATCGCTAATTTGCACATTCAGATTAATCACATGTGAAAAAAATGGAACAGTAAATAGTCTGCAATGACCTAGAAAGAATTATTTAATGACTTACTGTCTCTGTAAACTAAATGTTTAACTTGTGGATGGGAGGGAATTTGATAGAGATTTCACAGTATCCCCTATCTTCTTCTTCTTCCTTCTCTTTCCTCCTCCTCCTCCTCCTCCTCCTCCTCCTCCTCCTCCTTCTTCTTCTCCTTCTTCTTCTTCTTCTTCTCCTTCTTCTTCTTCTCCTTCTCCTCCTCCTCCTCCTCCTCTTCTTCTCCTTCTTCTTCTTCTTCTTCTTCTTCTTCTTCTTCTTCTTCTTCTTCTTCTTCTTCTTCTTCTTCTTCTTCTTCTTCTTCTTCTTCTTCCCCTCCTCCTCCTCCTCCTCCTCCTGCTCCTCCACCTCCTCCTCCTCCTCCTCCTCCTCTTCTTCTTCTTCTTCTTTTGAGATGAAGTCTAGCTCTGTTGCCCAGGCTGGAGTGCAGTGGCGCGATCTTGGCTCACTGCAAGCTCCACCTCCCGGGTTCACACCATTCTCCTGCCTCAGCCTCCCGAGTAGCTGGGACTACAGGTGCCTGCCACAACGCCCAGCTGAGTTTTTGTATATATATATATTTTTAAGTAGAGACGGCATTTCACCATGTTAGCCAGGATGGTCTTGGTCTCCTGACCTTGTGATCTGCCTGCCTCGGCCTCCCAAAGTGCTGGGATTACAGGTGTGAGCCACAGCACCTGGCCTCCCCTACTGTCTCCTTATCCCACATCACACACACACACACATACACACACACACATTTACTTTTTTCCCAGGTTCTCAGTGACTTCTTTGAATTGAGAAATTATGTATTTATCTATTACCAATCTATTAATTTCTAACTACTCATTTATTTCCACAAACATGGATAGAGAGCTTGATATGTGCAAGTTACTCTGACAGAGGTTGGGAAACAAAGATGAATGAGACATTGACTCTGATTTTTAACAAGCTCATCATCTAGGCAGAACTTATACTTTACCATTTTTTTGTTTGCTTTTGAAGGTTTCAAATTTATTTCTTCAATAATGCCATATCTTAAGGGTATACAGTGCTTTCACTTGGCATCAATTATGATATATTTTTAAACAATTCAGTAGTATACCAGCTGGGATGATTACTGATCTCTCCATTCCTTTAGGGTGACTCTGCCAACAGGGGACAGGTTCCCTATTATTCCAATTTGTGTTGCTACATATGTCCATACAGCAATACAGAAAGTGTCTCCATTAGCTAATACAGCATTACCGCCTTTGTCATGAAAATCAGACGTACGTTTCTGGTGGCTCTGCCTTGCCATTATTTGCTGAATGCTTGGAACATGGAGATGACTCAGTGAAGTTTTGACCAAGGGAAACATTGTGAAGGTGAAGATAGAACTGAGGCAATGCAGCTGCTGCTTTGGTGCAAATTCACTTCAGGTACCTTTGAAGAGTGCTGAAACACAAAAGCCACTCACACTTGACTTTTTTTTTTTTTTTTTTTTTTTTTTTTTTGGGACTGAGTCTTCCTCTGTCGCCCAGGCTGGAGTGCAGTGGCGTGATCTCAGCTCACTGCAATATCCACCTCCCGGGTTCAAGCGATTCTCCTGCCTCAGCCTTCCAAGCAGCTGGGATTAGAGGCACCCACCACCACGCCCAGCTAATTTTTTGTATTTTTAGTAGAGACAGCATTTCACCATGTTGGCCAGAGTGGTTTAGAACTCCTGACCTCAAGTGATCCGTCCGCCTTGGCCTCCCAAACTGCTGGGATTACAAGCGTGAGCCACTGCACCCTGCCTTCAAACTTTACTTTTAAGGAATAACATGCACCACCAAAATAGTACTTGTTACTTATTGTGTGCCTACAGTAGATAAGGAACTCACATGTTGTCTCAGTTAATCCCCAGACAGTCCTACAAAGTATTGGTAAAATGATAAATGATTCCCATTTTACACATGAGGAAACAATTATTGGTAGATTTGGGCAACAGTACTAAGAACACTGGCTCTAATATAGTAAGTGCTTATATCTTAGTTGAAGGACATGCATGGGTAAGTCACCCAGCAAGTGAGCCAAGACTCTGAACTTGAATCTGGTTCTACCTTCCCGTGCTTGTTTTATGACCTGCCATTGTTTCTTACTCCATCATCTGAATGCTCAGGACAGATGAGGACTTAAACAAAAAGGGGAAAACGTCCCTAAAATTCCATTCTATAGAAACGTGTGAGTACTCATGACCAGCAGAGTCACCACACAGCCAATTGAGGTGACACTTTGAGGAGTGACTTAGTGGGATTCTTTTGCTGTAGGTTAACTAGAGTCCAAGGGGCATCCAGCTGTGGAAAAGCTGATTTAGTTAATTTGTAGTAAAAGAGAACAGAATAGAAATACGCTGTCAGTCTATAAACACCTTCTCCGACTCCCTTAGCAAAAGACTTCCCTTCTTCCATACCCACCCCTCATACTACCCTTTAGTGATAAGCGTTTTCTTTTTGATTTCCCTGATAATAATTGAAAGCAGTTTACATGTTTGGATAAGTGTAAATCTGTGGGAGCAGAGAGACAGCTACAGTATGCTCTGTTCAGGGAATCTCACATTCTATCAAGTTCCTGGGCCTGACCCAGAGAGACTCGTAATTCAGCCTCCACAGAAACCCTGCTCTGTGGTCAAGCAGCTCAGAACAATAAGCAGATTAAACCAACAGAAGTCAAGATTATTTGTTGAGGGAGTCTAGGCTTTTCAGAGGCTTAGGTTTTAGCACCAAGCAGAACATAAAGAGAAGAAAAGTACAGAACGTGAGAGGTCTGTTTTGGCTCTACCTATTTGTTTTCTTTTTCATTTTGACTGTCGTTGGGCCCCTTTAGAGGTGCCATTGTGGTTCCTTTTGGGTCTTGCTGTTTACTGATGATTAGCGATGATATAAAGTGAAAGTTGGTAAGACTTAGGTCTCCCAGAGTTTTGGCATAGAAAAACTGAGAACAAAAGGCTTTGAGACCCAAAGAGTAAAACTCCAATAATGAACTAATTAGGATAGATATTTGGAACAAAGGATTTACCCAGCACTTCTTTAAGTCACACCATGAAATTATCTGTTTGATTACAAAATCACCTTTCTCATAACTAATATTTTAAGCCCAGAGAAAGAGAGGCATGGATTAAGCAAAGAACTCAGAGTCGAGACACCTATGTCTTGTCCAGACTGTGCTTCTAACTAGCCGTATGTCTTAGGTGCTGTGAAACCTTAGTTTTCCACTTTGTTAAGTGAGTATATTTGACTGCATGCTCTAAAATGAGCACATTCTCAAATTTTTGTTGTCAGAAGCAACTAATGGACATTGTGGGTATCTGGCTCTATCTTAAATTGTAACTGTGACAATTTGAAACCATCTCTTTTTACGATGCCTCAGTTTTCTCATCTGGAAAGGGTGACTTTTTAAAAATTCCTTCTTTCTATTCCTGGACTCTTAGTGGTGGACTTATGTAGGGAAAGGCCCATAAGTCGTCCTGACCTGGCTGACAATTCTGTTAACAAGCAATCATACAGGTCTGGCAGTCCTCGCCACTCCTAGATGCTCTACGTAAAAGAGTAAAGAGTTCTTGCCTGCATAATTATCTGGAAGAACTGCCATTTCCCTAACCACACAGGAACATTTAACAGGAATCTAAGTGTTCTATTTTATAAAGATCAATTCAATTCCAGATGATTTTGACTACATAAGACTCCTCCCTATTGCATTAACAAGAGCGTGTTCTGCCCTAGAAATCCTTTAATATCTACCTGAGACCATCAATTTTCAAATACAAGCTTGGATCAGAGCTTTGGCAGGGCAAATAGGAGAGACATGCTTTTGCATAAACAGGAGCTTATATTTGGGAAGAATACATTAACCTTTCCCAATGCAAATGATAAATGCTTTCCACAATCTTGTGACAGTCTGAGCCCTTAAAGGGGCAAGGGACAGTAATTGCCCTCAAAGTATGCTCTGTGCTCTGCGAGATGACCTTAAGGCTAAAAAGGAAGGTTTCCATAATGCCATGTCACTGGGCCAATTTCATTTCTCCTTTTCATTAATGAAGAGTTTATCAGTTCACCAGCGTCAATAAGTCTTTCAGGAATTTTTTTTGAATTCAAAGATGGGGATTGTGCAAGACCTAATTCAGGAAGGATTGTAAGAGAGCAACTAAATATGCTTATTAAGAAATAAAGAGGACCCACTTCTTCTGCAAAACTGGTAATAAAATAGTTTCATGTAAATATGTATTTTAAAAAAATTAGCTCTTGATATATTCTGTTATATTATTATTAAGATCCGAATAACCCAATGAGCATAATTCTCAAATTCTGATGCAGTTAACTATTCCCTGTCAGAGGTAAGTGGATGACGCATACACTCATTTCCCCATTCTAGAAGATCCACGTTATTAACTTTTCCTTTATGGACCTTTCCTCTTGACTCTCCTATGCAGATTTCTAAGAGCAATGAAAAGTGGAGGACTTTTGTGGTATCTGACTACTAGTATGATCTCCTTCATTTCAGAGCAGAGGGTGGTATGTAAGGGTGCTGGTATGTGTTCATTTTGGATGAGGGAGAGTTTCTAACTACTCACTTTTGAGTGTAAAAAATACAGATCAGAAATGAGTGACAACCATATTCGGATCATCAATGAATGCATATTAATGGAAGCACAAGGCTCAAGGAAGTTTCTCTTATCATGTGTGACTACAGATTAGACCAGTGGCTCTCAAAGTGTGGTCCCTAGACCAGACCAGCAGCATCAGCATTATAGGAATTTATTGAAAATGCAAATTATCTGTCCCCACCTAGTGAGTCAGACACTCTGTTGGTGGGGCCAACAATCTGTAGCTTAACAGGCCCTCCAAGTAATCCTGATGCATGCTAAAGCTTGAATTCTTACTCTTTTTGCTCTTCTAGTTTTTCACATCTATCTCACTGTCCTCACTCCTCCTCATCACAGTGGCTCATGCTACACAGCCAGGGTCAGTGGAAATCAGGAATATTGGAGCCCTAGTTCCTTCTCAAACTAGCTCTAAATCTTTGAGAGAGATTATGCAAACTTCAGTTTCCTTAGCACAAAATAATATCATGATAACATCTGTTCTACTGACCTTATAGACTCATATTAGATAAGTATCAAATAAGACACATGAAAGCATTTTAAACAGAAAGGGGTGAGACAATATATGGTAAGAATGATGCCAGTCATGGTTATTGTGTCTACGTTCTTCTTACACAAAGACCCAGATAAACCCTTCATAGGAAATCAGTCTACATGTATTATGCAGCATATATTAATATTATTTAAAAGACAGTGCTAAAAACTAGGGAGTCTAGAGATAAAGAAGACATATGACTCTTGCCTTAGCAGAATTTCAAAACTAGTTGGTGGGAGGCACTATAAGCACATACCATGTATCTTCAAAAGACCCACAACAACACATAATTATTGTGCAGATGGGATGTAGAATCAGGTATGATTCATTCATTCCAATGTTGCAGCCTTCTTTGGATCATAGACCCACCCTTTGAGAATCTGATTTTTAGAATTGTTTAGCACAATAATTCTAGGGATCCTTTACCTAGAAAAGTGCACATATGCATCATGACTCAAAATATGTGTAAAAAGACAATTTTTAGATATTGATAGACTCTCTTGAAATGTACTTACAGACCTCTAGATTAAGAGCCCCCCTGGTTTTGAAACAGATAAGAGACAATGATTAGCAAAAAGAAGGAAATTCCCTGCAGGCTTTTTGAGAATCCTGTGGTTGATAGTCTCTGGGCTTCTCTCCTGACTCACTTTAACCAACAATAATGGTGGAGTTAATATGGTGCCTGTTCAGGACTTAAGCCATAATAAGGTGTGGAAACTATGCTTTTGTGGTTTTGGGAGCCCTAAGCTGCCATATAAGAAGTCTACCTTGCTAGAGAGAACATCTAGAGAGGCCAAGTTAAGAGAGAAAGAGAGAGACTCAGCCCTATCAACATCCTAGATGAACCCAGCTCTTCATCATCTCCGCCAAAGCATGTGAATGAGCCATCTTAAATGTTCCCAACAGTGACGTCACCAGATAACTACAGCCCAGCAGACTCCATGTGGAGAAGAAATGTCCAGCTGGACACCCAGTCAATTCATAAAATCATGAGAGATAATAAAAACTATTCTTGTGTTAAGCCACTAAGTTTTGGGGGTGATTTGTCATGCAGCAGTAGATATCAGAAACAAATGGCTAGAACAAAAATAAGAAACTGGGAATTAAATGAATTGTGTTCAGAAAATAATGTGAAG
Source organism: Theropithecus gelada (assembly GCF_003255815.1). NCBI lineage: Eukaryota > Metazoa > Chordata > Mammalia > Primates > Cercopithecidae > Theropithecus > Theropithecus gelada. The sequence goes on along the minus strand of NC_037668.1, from coordinate 202,344,858 downwards.
ATTAATGGGCCTAGAACAGTCAACACAGAAATTTATGTGAGAAGTAGGATAGTAGAAATGAGGCATGCCAAGTTCATCCTAGGCTTTAAGAGTTACAGGAAATTACTGTGTTCTCAGGCATCTCTTGTATCTGGAAGCAGGATGTATGTCCCTTTCTAACATTCTTATCTTTTGGGTGAGGTGGAGTAGAGGGTATTAAGTGAGAGGCAAAAACAATCACAGTCTACACTGATTCATATGTGAAACATGGAACACTGACCCAGGCTTGCCCTAGCCTAGGGAGAGCTTTGCTTTGTGAGCCCTGGGGAGGCAGGAAGTATCTGATACCTCTTTGGGTTCCCTATTGGTTCTCACTTGTTTATTCCTGTAATTATCAGAAAAAGACCTTGCTTCTAGCTTTTGGAAAATGGAAGAAACATTCCTCTTTGGAGTAATTCACAAAGACTTATTGATTGCCTGTGTTGGAGGCCTTGAAAGAGGAGACAGGAAAGGCAAAGACTAGAGATCTATTCTTTCATTTGGAATGGAACTCTATCATCAGCTACTTTCACAGGACAATGGAGCACTCCCAAAACTAGCACTGAAATTGGCCAAACTAAGCACATTACCAGGGCCAGCATTATGTGTAAATTTGAAATCGGAAAAGGGATAGTGCTTGGGATGGCATAAAACTAGGGACAAAGTCAGAAATTCTTGGATTCCACTTCTAACATCCTGCCCCAACCACAGCTTCTGAGAAGCCACATGGAGTAATGGCAGAAGTCTTACTCTCAGAGACACTGGAGTTTTGTTCTGGTGCTATTATTAATCTTCAACAAGACCATTAGCAAGTCACTTCTCTTCTCCAGGCTTCAGTCATCTTACTTGTAGAAGCGTTAGACCACACTAATGCTTCTCACACTTCAATGTGCAAACAAATCACCTAGGGATCTTGCTAAAGTGTAGATTCTGATGTATTAAGTCTGGGGCAGGGTCTGAGATTCTGCATCACTGAAAAGCTTCCAGATTATGCCAGTGCTGCTGATGAGAGGATCACACTTTGAGTAGAAAGGGACCAACCAGCAGATTCCCTTAGGCCGTCTTTCAGGTTGGTGATTCTGATTCCATTGATTCTTTGACTCTTGAAATCATGAGCACTCAATTTCCATACTACCTCCTATAAAACACAAGCATTTCACCAAGTAAAGATGCTTATGAAGTTTCCAATGTTTGTCAAGCTTAAGAAACCAAGCTCTATACTTTGATCACATGCAAATGTGTAGCTCTTACCCTGACCTACATGGGCCCTGAGATGTGTGTCTCATGAGAGAGGTAACATTTGGATTCTTTCCCAGGCAGCCAAACCATACCACGCAAAAATAATTTGAATCCAGAAAGACAATGAAAAACTTTTCCTTTAGCAGATCAGCTCAGCAGAGCAGCACCCAACACTGCAAGTTATCCTCTTAGCAATTAGCATGCAAATGACTTTTGACACTCATTTGCTAATGTCAGCTTAATGCAGACATATGGGAGGATATTGAAGTAGAAAGTTACTGCCCTTTTAGATGACAGCGATTATTATTACATTTCCAGGAACTCCTTTCTGTGTTCCCATAGCAACTCAGATCAATTTAGCTTTACTGATACACTGAACAGGTTTGGTTTTGGAGAGGGAGTAGTAAGGCCATCCTCAAGTAGAAATAAGTAGTTGACCGCACAATCTGTCATTTCACCCCCACTTTGACCCTACTCACCTTGTTTGAAATTCCCTCTTTTTTATGGGAGTTGGGATGCTGCTTTTTAGTTCAGGCCACACATATTTTAGTCTTGTAAAAATACTCATTTTTTATTCCAGAACCTTGCCGCCGTTTCACCAGCACTTTGGAAAGCTGCTAAGTTATGTTAGTATAGACAGAATACAACTGTTTCTTCATTATCCTGTCACTTATTGAACTTGCATATTTTCTATTTCATTTATTTGGAGCTTGAAGGATTTTCTTACCTGTGAGAGTTCCCGTTCCCAGTGTATATGCTCCTGCGAAGAGATTTACTGAATTAGAGATAGCTCTAGGCTGGAAGTCAGGATACTGTGGTCTCACTTGGGTTTCATAACTGAGGAGTGGTGATATCTTTCTGGAATCAATTCCTTCTCGGCCTCCTGCAAAACGGAAATATAGGAATAGGTCTTGCTAGAGTATCTCCTTTCTGCTAGTAATATCTCCTGACTGTAAAACAGCAAATATTAGCATTTGGGATGATGAGGTCAAAGTATGCATTCTCATGGAAGAAGAAATGTAGAAAAAGATTCTGTACCATCCCCTCTGTCTCTCTCCATCTTTACCTTGCCACTCTTTCTCTAACCAGAATTTCCTTCTACATTCCCAGTTACATAGCAAAATTTCCATGTCTACTGACAGAGGCAGCTTAGCTTGGGAGGGAATGTATGGGGAAGAGGGGGTTACTGAGAGCCTAGAGACCTCATACTGAAATGCCCTGTAGCATTTAGATGTTTGGAAAATCAGTTACTCAAATGTAGATTGGGGATATTGAATGGTGTGAGTATGGGTATAGACCCAATCATGTGGGCTTCTTTGATCACTCATCAGAACACCAGTTTTCCTGTCTGTTTTATTCCTGGCTCAGCCTAAACATACGAGTAGCTATTTAACCTTTTTTCCCTCAAATCTTAAATGGGTATATGCATCCTCTGGAAACCCAATTTTGCTATTACCCTGTACTTGGCATCCATAATTTAAAACTGACATATAAATTAGGCATCTCTTAACAAGGAACTCAGGGCAGATTGAAAATCAAAATGATCTATTCCATTACAAATTTAGGCAGTATAATAACAGAATTCATCATTATCTCCTATATGCACAACATTTTTTTTCTGTTTTTATGTGTGTCACTAGGCATAGCACAGTGATTAAGCAACCCCCTACTTCCCTGCAGCACCCCCATTAGTGTGGGAGAGTCCTGGGGGGTCTATGGCAACATATTTTATTTTCTCATTTGATCTTCACTTCAGCCTTTCAAAGCCGTGTTCTTTTCTTCAGCCTCAAGGGAATTCAGGGTACTTAAAAAACTAGGTCACAAATTGCATCCATCTCTTAGAAGAAAGGAGTGAAATGACATTGTTGTTCTCTCTGCTCCTCTTATCCGGAGATAACAGTGAATATGTGCTGCTTCAGAGGAGTAATTATGAATGTGTGAAAATCTACTGTGATTCAATGACAGTGCACATTAGTCAAAAACCCTTTAGAGGAGCTGAAGCTTATGGCCTACCTAAAGGCAGAAACCTCTAGACCTGGAGACTGAATGGATAATGAAATTTAATCACAGTCATCCTGTGAGTCAGAGGTGAATAAGCTTGCAGCCCTGGGAGTGATCCAGGTGCTTATGGCCTGTCTCAGGCAAAGAGATCTCTTCAGTAGCTGTGCGGTGAGAAGGGCTTCTCCAGCTCCTCTCCCTCTTATGAATTTTTACCTATACCAGCATGATTCTCATCTCATGAAAATGAGATTCCAAAGAGCTTCTCCTCATATTGCAAATTAAGCACCTGGTAACGCTTGATATTTTGGATATATCTCAGTACCCTGGCCCATATGCAGAGTCCTGGTTTAAGAAAAGTTTGCTATTTTGGAGAACTTCTTTGACTAATAAGGGTGAAGAAGGAAAAGGAGGGCCAAAGTGTCTTACCTGCCTGGCCCTTCTCCCTGGCTCCTTCTGCCCTTGAACAACAGATATGCTACACAGGCTTCTGAGCACAGAGCCTAGGATACTTCGGAGAGCCCACTCAGGGTCCCCCGCCACAGCTTTCAATTACAGCCATACAGCCATCTTCATGATTAGCTCTCGACAACTATGTTCCTGTTTCTGAATGCCTTAAAGGGACCCTAGGAGAAGGTCAAGCAAGGTGGGGCACCCATGTATGGTGGCAAGATGTGTGGGGTACTCTGAACTATGCTATCTGAAAAGCCAGGTTGCCGTTTGCTAGTAGGCAGCACAGGGTAGTGGACTCAGCAGAGCACCCAGCTATGACAGTAGGCTTTGGAGAGTCAGGTATAGAAGTGCCTCATGACAAAATAGCCACCAGTTATACCTGTGTGTATATGTAACTTATCCAAGGTCACTAAGTAGTGGCTGTGTTTATTCTAGTTAGAAAACCTCCTGAACTCACTATCCTATGAGATTTCTATTAGAATTTTAATTGCAATTGGCTTAGAGCATTCTAAAGCAGGATGGTTTTGTGGAATGGGGTGAGGGAATCTGTCTGTCACATTAGGGTAATTGTTTTCAAAGCCAGACTTTGCAATTCCTTCATCAGACCCTGTTCCTCCACCCCTAGACTGGATTCCCCAGGTGATACTAACGGGGAGTGAGGTAAAAGAAGGTGTCATTACAAGTTTCCCACCTCCAGGGGATGGTCTATCTTGGAAAAAGACCTGCAGAACCCTCTGAGGCACCTGGTGGATTTTAGATCGAGGACACTGCTGCCCCCAACATGTGTCCCATGAAAGTAGAGAAAACGATTGATCTCAATATCCTTTCCCATCCCCGGGGCATCGGGGTCCTGGTTGTTTAAAGATCAGATAGTTTCCAAGTAGTTTAGAATTCCTGCTTATCTCTCCCCACTTCATCATTCAGCTTTAGAATGCTCTAAGCCAATTGCAGTTAAAGTTCTAATGGAAATCTCATAGGGCAGTGAGTTCAGGAGGTTTTCTAACTAGAATAAACACAGTCACTACTTAGTGATCTTGGAGAAGTCACATACTTTTTTGCAGCGATTTTATACAATGTCAAGCTTGCAGGACTAAAACAGAGATAAAATCCTTACCACTTCTAATATCCTACGAGTGGAAATGATCATTCCCATGCAACCCCCTACAAACCCTCATCACCACCCCAAATTCAGCTCATCAAAAAGAATGAGCACATACTTAATATTTATTCCTCCTGTTTTTTTTTTTTCTCTCTTGAAGAATTGTGAAGTTATAGAACTTGAGAGTTGAAATGGGTCCCCGGAAGAAAATGGCAGTAGCTGTGCAGTGGATATCTCCCTCGCTGTGTGAAGAAAATGGGTATCTCCAGATCAAAGAGGCAAGAGCTGGTCATCATTGCCAGTTTTCACATCAGGAATTGGAGGACTTTAGAAGAAAGCACAGGTGCCTTCATACCCCTAGGACAGGTCATGGCGTTTTCCTCTGTCAACCACAGTCTCTTGTTGAGCTATTCACCTAAATAGTGATTTCTTCTCCCCAACCTATATTCTCCCTGCTCCAGCCAAATCCTCCCCACTCCAGTCTTGCCGTGGATAGCACAGACAAACCCTGTGTCCAATGTGGGATCCCAGTGAAAAGACAAAAGGACTCGATGTTGCTTTTCTGGACTCATTCTCTTAAGCTGAGGGGACATTTCTGGACTTTTGTTAAATGTTGTTATTGCTTTGGCACCTTCCACACTGAGAGTAAAAATGCTGACTTCAAGGTTCTACATTTTAGATGTTCTTTTTAATCTCACTAAACATGTATTTGAAGAGCCCCAAGAATTCACATTTCTAAAGAGACACATTGCCCTTGTCCTAAAAACATGGGTCCAAAAAAGCAACATCGAATCCTTTTGTCTTTTCACTGGGATCCCACATTGGACACAGGGTTTGTCTGTGCTATCCACAGCAAGACTGGAGTGGGGAGGATTTGGCTGGAGCAGGGAGGATTTCTGTGGAGAACCCCATGCTCAAATATGGATCTGCCCCTATAATGTGTTCCCTAGGCATGAAATGAGGTTAAATTCCAAAGCCCTCAGTGTAGAGTAAAATTTTAATGCATATACTTTAGTTGGAAGGAAGAATTTGTGCAGGGAAGGGCCTGAGAGTAGATTTTAGATGGAGCAGGGCAAAGAAGAGAATATAGGTTGAGGAGAAGAAATCACTGTTTAGGGGATTAACTCAACAAGAGTTGAGTGGTTGACAGAAAAAAAAAAAAATCCGAAGTAATGTGGTGAGTGGAAATGGAGGCAGATACTCTGTTATGTGAAGGCTAGAAGACAAATTAGTTAACTTCATGTGTGCAAATGTGGAGAGGTTCAAGAAGGAGAGTGGGGGGAGGCAAAGCAGGCAGAAATGGGAGTTAGAGAAAGCAGATAGGAGAGGCGGCAGTGGGAATTGAATCTTGAAGGTTAAACAACAACTTGAAGAATACTCCAGCTAGAGCTCTCTAGCTGGGGAGATACTGGTGCTGCAAACAAGAGGTATAGGTACTGCAAGCAAGTGAAACAGCATTGCAGATCTTCAGGAAACCACAAAAGGCCCAGCAGAGCTGGAGGGGCCGTTTGGTGTGACATGGGTTAGGGTGACAGGCGATGACCTGCCCCATGTGCGTGCTGTGGCAAGAGCACTGGAATCTCTGCGGAGTATTAGGGGTCTCATTAAGCAGGTGAGAGAGAGATGTAGAAAGAAGAGTGGTGCTGACACACTTTGATGCTGTCACAAGGTTCCCCCAAATAAGAGTTCTCAAAGGGTAGCCACTGGACCAGAGGCATTAGCATCATCTAGGACTTTTAGACATACCACCTCATAGCAGACTTGCTGAATCAGAAACGCCTGTGCTGGCACCCTTCAGGTGACTTCAGTGCATGCTTAGATTTGAGAGGCATTGGTCTAAATCAGTCAGCTCTTTTAAAAAGTTTAGATGGGAAAGGCAAATAAGCAAGGCATTGGAAAGGTTAAATAGAACAAAGACCTCATTCTATTTGTTCAATTTCGGACCAAGTTACAGAATTCTGCCAGTAAGTGCTTTAAGAATAAAGCAAGAAGGCTTTATGAGGAAACATTATTTGAACAATGGGTGCAATTTAGAAAGACAAAGTAGATAGGGAATATTTAGTAGATAAAGTCACAGGCCAATAGATAATTAGATATTCAACAAATAAATAAATCAACACATTTAACAAAAGTTGATGGAACCCCTATCTCGAGCAACCCTCTATCTCAGGAGCAAGAGAAGCACAGAATAAGACATGCCTTCAAGGAAATAAACCCGTGAACAATTATTGAGACTCCTATAATTCTCTCTTGTGATTATTTACCCAGATGCAATGGAAATTTTCTGGCTATTGCCTTCATTATTCTTGGGGATAAAATAGAATTAATTTAGGCCACGGAATCTTCGGCTGCCTGTTCTTTCACCCAGGAGTTGTGGGGGGGATGGGGGGCGGTGGTGGAGGAGGCTCAAGCCATTCTCCATGTGACAGTCCTTGCACGTGTGTGTTGCTGGTTAGCAGCAGCTGCTGCAAAGAAAATAATTATTTTCTTGAACTGCAAACCTATTTCCTCCAGGGATGAATCAAGACAAAAGTAATCTAAATCCTATTGAGACTATTTAATGATCAATCTTTCCCTCTGTTTTCCCTGATTATAGGGAAGTGAATTGCCCCAATTCTTCTTTATCACCCCCCTGCAGCCATGCCAATGCCTTACCTCTGTTATATTCAGCCATAGCGGAAGCTTATTCTCATAGAGTCAGGGGTTGGCATGCAGTCACTAGTTACTCTTGGTGAGACTAGTGAAGACGAGTGAAGGAAAGTGTTGCATAGGTGAAATCTCACAGCCACAAATAGATGATGGTGAGAATAACAATAAAAGAAAGTCATTCTCATACTCCAGTAGATGACTCATTTTCTCCTCATTTTTTTTTCAAGGAGTTCTCTGCAATGGTTAACCTAGTACCAAAAATCCTTCTCTTTTTTCTTGGACAAACCCTGTTCAAGTTAGTTAGCATAACATTTACTGTGTCCGAGACATTGTCCAGATGCTGTGGAAAATACAAACTCTAAGTAAACGAAACAGAACCTTGTTACTAAGAAGCTTACCATACATTAAATGTAGGGGCTTATAAACAGACTAACCATACACTGAGGCCAAATGAAATAATTAGTAAACATAAGTATAAAGGAATACTATTAGAGAAAAAGAAAGAAATGCCTTCTAATGCTGGGAAAATCTGAGGAAGACTTCCTGGAGGAGGTAGCATTTGAGCTGGCTTTGAAGAGATAGAGAAAATTTAAATGAGGGATAAGAAAGGAGAAAGGCATTCCAATTGGAGAGAATATGGAAAAGTCACAAAATTACGCAAATCTATGTATGTGTAGTTAAAGTGTAGTAGTATGACAAGATAACATTGTAGGTGGAAGTAGAAAGAGAGAGATGAGGCACGGAATAGCAGTTGGGTTTTGATTGAGGAAGATCTGGAATACAATGGGTTGTTACTAAACTGGGAACAACAGAGAGTCTTTTTCTTACTATTTGCTCCTGAGAATGTAAATCATGTTTTATGTTTTTGAAGTGAAATGAAGAATTTGAGCTTTAGTACAGTACTCTTTGGTCCTATAAAATTCCATTTAGTCTATGGACCCCATTCCAGCCCAAACATCCCAGTTTCTTTCCGTAATAAAAGGTATCTGATCTCCCCCTCAAAGAGCTTAGGGGAGAAACAGCTTAGGAATGGGGGCTTCTGTATCATTTTCCTATGCCTCTTACTACAGGAAAAATACTTCTTTTTGCTTCCTAATTCATTTTGGAGAAACAAATTGGTCTCCAGCTGTTGCAAAACAAGAATGTGATCCTTAGAAATGCAACCATTATAACAAAATTTTATTATGTGGAGTTTGAGCAGTATCTGACCTTCCTTCTCATTTCTGTGAGCTGAGTCTCCAACCTTAGGGATTCATAGTCTCCATGTGACACTCCTTCCACATGTACGAGATCTGGTTGCTAAGCCACAGAGCGAGTACAACCTAATGCTGTTTTCGAAAGATCAATTATTGTTTGTCCACTCTTGTATCTGTGTCCTTCTAAAATATAATACAAACAGATCCTTCTCTACCAGGATCTGTATGAGGGACAATCTGTCCCTGCTGACACACCCAGAGTAACATTACAGTTGAGAGCAACTTTACATGGCAGAGTGAGGAGTCTTTTGAACTTACTAGAGAATATACATTGTGTGTGGACCCAAGTCTATATAAATTTGAGGGAAGCCCATGAGACAGGGTGGGTATAATCAAATATGAATGGAGGTAGAGATCCTTAAAGGTGTTAAGATCAGAAAAGACATGGTGTTGTCCTATTTCTAAAAAAATATATATCATTACTTGGTGGTGGTGGTGGTGGAGGTGTGTGTGTGTCAATGAATGGTGGTATAGTAAACAGACATAGAAAATTCTATTTTAGGAATGAGATCATGTCCTTTGCCGGGAAATGGATGGAACTGGAGGCCATTATCCTTAGCAAATTAATACAGGAAAAGAAAACCAAATACCATATGTTCTCACTTGTAAGTGGGAGCTAAATAATGAGAACACATGGACACATAGAGGGGAATAACACACACTGGGGTCTTTCAGAAGGTAGAAGGTGGGAGGAGGGAAAGGATCAGGAAACATAACTAATGGGAACTCGGCTTAATACATGAGTGATGAAATTAATGTATACAACAAACCCCCATGACACAAGTTTACCTATGTACCAAACCTGCCCTTATACCTCTGAACTTAAAAGTTTAAAAAAAAGATGAAAAAAATATCTATTTTAGGAGGTTTCTCAAACAGTGAGTCTCAAACTTGTCTGAACATTAAAATCATCGGAGGAACTTTAATAAAGCCCTATGCCCAACCATATACTGAGAATGCCAAGTGAACACTGGTGCAGACACTTTTGAAAAAAAGTTTGGCAGTATCTACCAAGGCTATACCTGTGCATCTCCGATAATTCAGCAATATCATTCTTAGGCATCTACTCAGAATAAATGCCACAATCTGTTTTGCCAAAAGACACATACTGGAATGTTCACAGCAGCACTGTTATATAGGTCAAAACTAAGCACAATCAAATGCCCATTGCTGTAATACTAAACAGTAATGAGAAGGAACTAAAACTATATACGTGAATATGGATGACTCTTAAAAACATAATGTTGAGTGAAAGAAGCCAGACACACAAAAAATGCATATTCTGTGATATTTAAATAAAAAATTTAAAAGGTATAACTAACCAATGCTATTGGATGTCAGGATTGTGATTATCCTTGGAAGATGTAGAAACTGAAGGGAGAAAGGGAGCTTCTGAGGTGCTGCTAATGCTATTTTCTGATTTGGGAGCAGATTTCGCAGATGTGTTCACTTTGTGACAATTCATTGAGCTGTACGCTTGTGCTTTACTCACTTTTGATGTGTATTACATTAACATAAAAAGTTGAAAATAATTCCAAAAAGCTTTATAGTGGCAAAAGAATAAACACATAGACCAGTGGAACAGACTGAAGAATCCAGAAATAGGCCCACCAAATATAGTCAACTGATCTTCCACAAGTGAGCAAAGGCAATTCAGTGGAAAAAGGATAATCTATCTTTTCAACAAATGGTGCTGGAACAACTGAAAATCCATATTCTCCCAAAAAAGAATGTAGACTCAAACCTTATACCATTCACAAAAATTAACTCAAAATGGATCGCAGACCTAAATGTAAAATGCAAAACTATAACATTTCTAGAAGATAGCACAGGAGAAAATCTAGGTGACCTTAGGCTTAGTGATAAATTTTTATGTACAACAGTAAATACATGACCCATGAAAGAAAAAATTGAGAAGCTGGACTTCATTAAAATTAAAATATTTTATTGTTTGAGACACAATTAAGAGAATGAAAAGACAAGAAACAGACTGAGATAAAATATTTGCAAAACACATATCTGACAGAGGACTTGAATCCCAAATATACAGACTTTTAAAGCTCAACAATAGAAAAGCAAACCACCCTATTAAAAAATGGGCAAAAGATCTGAACAAATATTTCACCAAAGAGAATATACAGATGGGAAATTAACATAAAAAAGTTTCATCATTAGACATCATTAGGGAATTGCAAAATCAAACAACAAGGAGATACCACTACACACCTATTAGAATGTTTAAAAATCCCCAAACCTGGCAATATTAAATACTGGGAAGGATGCAGAGGAACAGGAACCCTTATTCGTTACTGAAAAGAATGCAAAGTAAGTCAGCCATTAAGAAGACAGTTTGGCAGTTTTTCACAAAGTTAAGCATAGTCTTATGCAATCAAGTGATTGTGCTCCTAAATACTGACCCAGTTGAGTTTAAAACTTAGGTCCATGCAAATTCCTGGGCATAAATGTTTATGGAAGCTTTATGTGTAATCATCCCAAACTGGAAGTAATGAATATGCCTTTTAATATGTGAACAGATAAACAAACTGTGGTAAATTCATACAACGGAATATTGTTCAGCAATAAAAAGATGTGAGCTATCAAGACATGAAAATATACGGAAGAACTTAAAGGCACATAGCTAAGTGAAAAAAGCCAGTCTTAAAAGGCTATATACTCTATTATTCTAATTATATTACATGCTGGAAAATGGTGAATCTATAGAGATAGAAAAAAGATCAGTGGTTGCCAGGGATTTGGGAGGTAAGTGGCAGATGGTGGCAATGAATAAGTGAAGCACAGGGGATTTTTTAGGGCAATAAAACTATTCTGTATGATACTGTAATATGGATACACGACATTACGCATTTGTCAAAATACATAATACTATACAACATAAACAGTGAACTTTAAAGTAAGAAAAATTTAAAAAATATATTTAAGTGGTCTAGGATCACCTAGTAGACTGTGACAAGAGAATCTAACTGTATTACTAATATATGAAGCAACCTCACTAAAGAGGCTGTGGAAAAGGTGCTAACCTAAGTGACTTTAGGAATAAATGGAGTTTGTAAGACTAAAGGCAAAACTACAGATAAGCACTTTATCCTTGTTGATAAAATTGTTTCCTATTGAAGGTACAGGTTAAAAATTTTGATACCATGTACATGTATACTTTGAATTGAACAATTAGGTAAATAGCCTATGGTGGGAGCCAGGTTTCTCACTGTTGGAATTGGAGGTTAAAGACAAGCAAAGTGGGGAGGCTAGAGTAATCTATGTGTAAAAGAACTCCCAATGTCCAAATATGGAGTAATTTGAGCAAGAAAGTACTGTTGGATTAAGACTTAAAGTATGAAGTAAATATCCATTAATCCATATTGACATAAATAAATATTTGAAAAAAAAGCTAGTGAATAGAGGAAAAGAGACAAATCTGTGCAGAATTCCAAATAAATTATGTGCTGAATTTCAAATAAATTGCTCCACCAGTGAGGAGGGTAAGCATAACTCCCTGTTCCTTAGGTTTGGGATGATCATATTAACATTCTTCCAAAGACAGTATGGCCAGAGGGAACACATTTTACAACGGAGGAACCTGACAAACACTACTTTAGACATCAATATCAACATCAACAGACATTTATCGTGTTGATACTATATACCCTTAATAGAATGTGATGAAAATGGCAATTTATCTCTGTGATCTTCCTCCTCAAAACCATAACTCCAGTCTCACCATGAGGAAACCATCAGACAAATTCTAGTAGAAGGGCATCCTACAATATACAAGACAAATACTTCTCAAAACTGCGAATGTCGTCAAAGATAAAGAAGGTCTGAGAAACTGTCTGAGCCACTAGTAGCCTAAGAATGCACGATGACTAAATGCAATGTGGTAACCTGGGTGAGATCTTGGAACAAAAAAGAAAATTAAGTAAAAACTAAGAAAATTTGAATTAAGTATAACTTTAGTTGTTAAAAACGGTGTCACCATTGGTTTGTTAATTGCAACAAATGGATCTTATAATATATTCATAACAGGGTAAACTGTCTGAAGGGGGTAATGGTATATCTGTACCATCTGTACCGTGTATAACTCTGTACTAGTAGCTTAATATTTTTAATATTTTTGGTAAATCTAAACTCTAAAAATAAAGTTTATTAAACATTTTTTAAAAAATAAAGTGTATTAATTTAAAAATATCTCAAAACTCAGGCTGTATCCTAGACCAATAAAATCTGAATTTCTGGTGTTGAGATTCAGGCACCAGTATTTTTTTAAGCTCTGTAGGTGATTCTCGTGTGCAGCCATGGTTGAGAACAACTGCACTAAAATCCGTTTTGCTGCAGCAGAAGATCCCAAGACCCAGGTGACTGTTGAGTGTTGTTTGTTTGTTTGTTTGTTTGTTTTTTGAGACGGAGTCTCGCTCTGTTGCCCAGGCTGGAGTGCAGTGTTTGTTTGTTTGTTTTGTTGTTGTTAGCTAACAGGCACCTTTGAAAATTCAATGAAATCTTTATATTCTCTTTATAGGGAGAAAAAAAGAATGTATGTATATCACCATATTTTGTATACATGAAGGGGTCTAGATGGCCCTGGAAGTCCCTCCATAGACTCCCATATTCCTCAAGTAAAAAATAAAAAAATAAAAATAAAATAAAAAAAGCTGCTTTGGACTATGAACACTTTGAAGTCAAGAATTATAACTTATTCATCTTTGTATCTCTAGCACATTCCCTGACAAAGTAGATGGTCAATAGTCATTTGGTGAAGACAAGGTTTTCAGAATGGAGGGTGGAAGATGAGAAGGGCAGCTAGGGAGAGGTAGATGAGAAGGGAAGAAGGCTCTGTCCAATAAATAGACTCATTCAGTTACAACCTGTCAGGGTAGGGTGATAACCAAGGGCTGGCCAGAATGGGCCAGGATGCAGTGTTAATTTATCTGGACGGGTCTCAGAGAAAAATAAAAGGAAATAGAAGGAAGAGATAGACCTCCTAGATTTGGGCAAGCCAAAGTACAGATGTTTGAATTTCAGAGTAGCAACTCGAAGGAGATTCCAATGCAAGTGCAACCAAAGGCAGAAGCTACTAGTTCACAGCCCTGTATTGTGCTTCATTCCGAATGTGGTGGCTGTAAGATGGCAAGCATTAATTTTAGCTAGAAGGAGGTAAGATGACCACAAATGAATACTTCTGTTGGCAGAGGAGTCATAGGCCCCAGTATGGTGTTTGGCAAATAGTAGGAATGATAAATATTTTTGAATGGAAGAATAAGTAAATATAAAAGCATCCCTTTCTCTGTCCTTTGCCTACTAGTTTAACTGTCTAGTTTTATTGTATTTTTCTACTGTAGGAAAACAAAAATATTTTTAAAAAGAGAAAGAAAGGCAGGCAGCAAGGAGAAAAAACATTTTAAAAAAAGAAAATTAAAATCCATGTAATGTCCAATATCTGCTCTGTTGTATGTGTAGATCTTTCTATATACCAACTCATCAGCCTTATTTTACAGGTGAGGAAAATGAGAACAGAGTCCTTGTTACTTGATCAAGTTCACATAGCAAGATCACACATGGTAGAACCAATATTAGAACCTAGGTGTATACTTGCTCATTCAATATGTACAATAATTGCAAAAGTTTTCATAGGTCTTATTATATATCAGGCACTATAAATGCTATGCATGTGTCAACTAATTTAAACCTAAGCAATATTATAAGGAAGGTACTATTATAAAAATCTCAGCCTTACAGGTAAGGGAACTGGAATAAAGAGATGTGAGGTAATGGCCCAAGGCCACACAGCCAATAACGGCTCACAATTTTGAATCCAGCACAGTCCGTCTTCAGAGGCTATACTCTTAATTACCATGCTTGGCCTAGGGTGACCATACGTCGCGGCTTGTTTAGGGGAGTGCCAGTTTTATATTTGTTGTCCTGGAGCATCGTTAATAGCATGTTCTTCTACCTGTAAATGTCCTTGGTTTGGACAATAATGATAGTCATCCTAGCTATAACTGGCTCTTTCCATTTGGTCCATTTTTACTGTAAAATGCCATCCTTTAATCCTAATGACCAAAGTGGTCTAACTTTTGGCTCTTTGTATAAAATAAATTTTGAACTAACCAGGAATACCGTTTCCTGTGGCTACTAGCTCTCTGTGTTCTGCAAGTTGGGTGCATGTTTATACATCAGTAGACCAGTTGCATTGATCAAGAAATATTATTACACCCTTCATTGTGCAGCACGGCTGAGTTCTCAGACATGTAACCAAAATCTCAATGTCAGGTGTCCCTAAAAGAAATAATTCTAAAATAAAAGTTCTTTTATTCTAAACCCATGTTACATTTTTACCTAAGGCTATAGTCAATTAAACTTGATACCTTTTTGTTTTGTGTGTAGCTATTGAGCTATTTTTTCTTTAGCATTCTGAAATTGTACAACTAGATTTTCAACCAAACCGGACAGGGAGGTTACCTGTATGTATGGTATATTTTCTCTTGTTGTATTGGCCTATGATTAACAATTTGCTATGTTGGATATCACTCCAGCCTAAAGTATTAGAAAACTGTCAGATAATGTATTCACCTATTTTCTTGCCTTGTAATTATTATTTTATAAGCATGTCATCAACTTAATGTAATAAGATAATATTAATTATTCTCATTAAACTTGAGAATAAAATTGTTAAATAAGATATGACTATACCGAATGTGATCTGTTTGCCCCCACACTCTCCTCCTTCCCCTTGCTCTGTGCCCTGGGAGGCTGGTTCATTTGGGCGGCATCAACAGACTCCCTTGCGCTCTGACTTCCAGAGGGTTCTGCTCATTGCCTCCCATTGGGGGCACTTGCAAGAGACCTGAGGTCAGAGTGTTTATCCCTCTGGCTCCGTCCCTGCCTTATTTCCAAGGCCAATGACTATAGCTCCTGCCAGCAGTCCTGCTTTAGGTTTGGGTAACCATCCCCTCCCCTTACCCTTTCAGGCCTGGGGTAGTGACAGAACCAGCTCTTTTTAGCCCCTGGGGTAGTGCTCTGTTCTCTATTGGTTTACAAAAAAACTTGCAACATATTTGTAAATATCCCTTTATTAAACTCTCCTTGAATTACCCAGTTGATTATGCCATTCATTTCTTTCTGGGACTCATTTTGATACAATGGCTAAGACGAGAACCCTGAACTGACCGCCAGATACATCCTCCTATATCCTAACCACACTCTAGGTTTAGGACCTCCAGTTCAGCCACCTATACAATCACCCAGCCCAGGTGAAGCTGATTTTCCTCTTGGCCCTGCTTTCTTTTCATTTTATTCCTTCTCCTTGTTGTGATATCATTGCCTCAGCCATAATCATGCACTGAAGACCCTTCCTTCCTCACTTTCCCTCGAGCCTCCTTATCAGTTCTTCACATGAAAGAGTGATGTTTTCAAAACCATCATGTCACTTCAGCATTTAAACTCTTCCACAGGCTCCTGTGGTACTTAACATCCAAACATCTTATTACCTGCAAGGTCCTACAGGCCCTGGCTCCTGACTCCCTCCTCTCCAGCCTCAGGACACTGTCCCATTGCTTACCTCTTGCAGCCACACTGCCCTTCTGTTCAGTTCCTCAAACAAGCTGACATTTTCCTGTCTTGGGTCTGTGCCCTTGCTAGTCCCTCTGTCTCGGATGTTTGTCTTAGCTCCACTCTGTGCTGGGTGGCATCTTCTCATTCTTCATGTCCCAGGTTTAATATCTTCTGAGTGTGGTCATTCGAGACCATGTTGTAAATAGTAACTATGCTGTATTACCTTGGAATGTTTGAAGTTTTATTTTAATTAGGGCATTAAAAGGAAGCTATGCTAGCACTAACAACATAATTTCTTCCTCTAGAATTTGTCTCTGTTTAAAAGGAAAGACAACCTTGAGTGTACATATTGGTTCCTCCACTTAAAAGCCATAATATCTTGGCCAATATTTTTCACTTTTATGAATCTTAGATAGAAAGCATTCAATATAAAGCATTTCAGTATCAGTCAAGTGTTATCAATATTTATCATATAGCAGGCATTAGGCTCTGAGAGTGGAACAGGACAGACACAGTTCCTGTCCTCCATCCTTCAGAATTTAGAGCATAATGGAGAGACAGACATGAATTCAGTCATCACTCACATGAATAAATGTATGACTGGGCAAGTGTGCTGGATGCTGTGATGGAAAGACACAAGGTGTTACAAGAGTATATAGCTGGGGGCCTATTTTAAATTATAAAACTGGATGTATCAATTAACTATGGTTATGGAACACTTCATTCCTAACCTCAGTGCCATTCTCTTCACTTAATATTTTTTTAAATTGCCAGATAACATTGTATGTATTTATCATGTACAACATGACATTTTGAAGTATATAAACATCGTGGAATGGTTAAATCTAATTAACATATGTATTACCTAGCATTGTTGTCAGTTTGTGGTGACATCACTCTCTTTGCATTTTTCAAGGATACAATATATTTATCTTTAACTATAGTCACCTTGCTGGGAACTAGATCTCTTGAATGTATTCCTCTTATCTATCAGAATTTTGTATCCGTTGATCATATCTCCCCATCTCCCCATACTCATACCCCACCCCCAACCATCCCAGCCTCTAGTAAGCATCATTCTACTCTTTACTGTTTTAGATTACACATATGATTAAAATCATGTAGTGTTTGTCTTTCTGTGCCTGGGTTATTTCACCTAACATAATGTCCTCCAAGTTTATCCACATAGTCACAAGTGACAGAATTTACTTCTTTCTTCTGGATGAATAGTATTTCCTTGTACATATACACCACATTGTATTTATTCATTCATCCACTGATGGACACTTAAGTTGATTCCATATCTTGCCTATACTGCAATAAACATGCGAGTGCAGATATTTCTTTGATATACTGATTTCATTTCCCTTGGATATACAACCAATAGCGGAATTGCTGGATCATATGGTAGTACTATTTTTAGTTTATTGAGGAATCTCACACTGTTTTCCACAATGGCTGTACTAATTTACATTCCCACCAATACACTAGGGTTCCCTTTCTCCACGTCCTTGCCAACACTTGTTACTTTTTGTCTTTTCAATAATAACCATTCTAGCTTGAGTGAGGTGATATCTCATTGTGGTTTTGATTTACATTTCCCCGATGATTAGTGATGTTGAGCACTTTTCCATTTTCTGTTGGCCACTTGTATGCCTTCTTCTGAGAAATGTTTATTCGGGTCCTTTGCCCATTTTTTAATTGTGTTATTTGTTTTCTTGCTATTGAGTTGTTTGAATTTCTTATATATTTTGGATATTAACCCCTCATCAGATGTATAGTTTGCAAATGTTTTTTCTCATTTTGTAGGTTGTTTCTTCACTTTGTTGATTTTTTTCCTTGGCCGTGCAGAAACTTTTTAGTTTGATATAATCCTCTTTTTCTATTTTTGCTTTTGTTGCCTGTGTTTTGAGGAGATATCAAAAAAAAAAAAAAAAAATCATTGCCCAGGCTAATGTCATGGGGCTTTCCCCCTATGTTTTCTTCTAGGAGTTTCATAATTTCAGGCTTTACATTTTAGTCTTTAATCCATTTTGAATTGATTTTGGTATATCATGAGAGTAAGTGTCTAATTTCATTCTTCTGCATGTGAATGCCCAGTTTTCTGACACCTTTTATTGAAGAGACTGCCCTTTCTGCGTTGTGCGAACCTCAGTGTCTTGTAAGAACAATCATTTATTACCTCTTACATGCTGCAGGTCAGCTGGAGTCCACTGATCTTGGCTGAGCTCTGCTGGTTGCCATGACTAATTTTAGCAGAACTTTCTCTGGTGTCTGCTGGTCAACTAAGGGTTGGGTGGCCCAAGCTGGGCTCCACTGCTGTGGCTGTGCTCCACGTGTTCTTCCTGCTCCGTGGACCAGTGTGCTAGCCAAGGCATCTTCTTCTCATAGAGTTGTTACAGGTATCAGAGTCAAGCACAAACTCATTGTGATGGTTAATTTTAGGTGTCAACTTGGCTAGCCATGATATCCAGTTGTTTGATCAAAAACTAGTACAACTGTTGCTCTAAAGATATTTTGTAGATTAACATTTACAATCTGTTGACTTTAAGTAAAGCTGATTACCCTGTGTGGGTGGGGTCTAAGAGCAAAGATTGATGTTTCATGGAAAAGAAGGAATTTTGCCTCGAGACTGTAATATAGAAATCCTGCTGGAGTTTCCAACTTGCTGTCTTGCCCTACAGATTTCAGACTAAGACTGCACCCATCAACTCTTACCTCAATTTTCAGCCTGCTGGCCTGCTCAGAACATTTCAAGAATCAAAAGCTTCCACAATTAAATTCTTACAATCTCTGACTCTTTCTATATAGATGTATATGTGTGTGCACGCATACACACACACACACACACACACACACACACACGATACTGGTTCTGTTTCTCTGGAAAACCCTGACTGACATACCCATTGAAATCTCTTAAGACCTGGGCTTGACCTAAAAAATTGTCACTATTAGACAAAGTAAGTCACATAACTAAGCCTAAAGTCAAAGGCAGGGAACATTCTCTGCCCATGATGAGGACATAGACAAGGGATGGATGTAGGAGGGAGAAAATAATTTAGGTCAATAATGCACTCTGTCATGCTAGGGAAGATTTTCTTTCTAAAGAAGCAACACTGAATTTGAGGCCTAAAAGATAAGTAGCAGTCAGCGCAGAGAAGAAAGGGAGAAGAAAATTCCAGGCAGAAAACATGTGATAGAATGCAGGAAAGGCTCGAGGAGAGAAAGAGTGTATGTCAAGAGACTAGTGATTCTAAGGAAAGGTGGGAAATGATGCTGGAGAGAGAGAAAGGTACCAGATGCCACAGAGCATGGTATCAGATGAAAAATTTCAGAATTTATTCTAACTGTAAATAGAAACCATAGAAATGTTTTAAGTACAATACTGATATGATAAATTTGCTTTTTGAAAATTATTACTCTAGCTGCTATATGGAAATTGTATAGCAGGAGATCATTATATTAAAATTATCTTTAAAGTTATTGCAATAGTTCAGGCAAGAGACACATTTTTTTTAGAATGGTTTAGTAGTAGTGAAGGAGAAAATGAAAATATGAGATACATGTTGTAGAAAAAAATTAATAGAAATTGGTAACTTCTGGAAGATGTCACTTTTTGAGACAGAAAACATTAGAGGAGAAACATTTGGAGAGACTGATAAGTGAAACTTTCATTTAATTAGTAATAATTACTTAAGGGATAGGTTTCATTTTAATCAAGAATATCATTTATTTATAAGTGTTAAAAAAGAGGGGATACTAGCACACTACTAGCTTGAATAAAATCTCAAGCCTATTTTTCTCATTACTTAATGAAATTGAGTCTGGAAAATTACTTTTAATGTGCAATTTGATATCAGTTAATATAAGTGAGCCTAAGCTAATTTAATAATTTGTTGGTATGCATAATGAACTAGAATCTTATGTTATATAACTGTTTCAACAAAGTGATCCTATTTAAAGGCTATTAATAAAAGATGGTAGCACAATTGAAAAATACCTTTGCGAGGCTCCAGGGCAATGGACTTCAGTATGGTCATTAACTCCAGATCTTTACAATGAGTTATTCACAGCTGTTTCCATAACAGCCATTAAAATATTTACAACACAAATGCTTTAAGGTAGGCAGGTGTCATTGAGTATATCCATTATTAATAAGACTGGTAGCAAAACAAAAATGTAAAAAGTGCTAAAAGAAGAAATAGAACATCACTGTGTTTTCTGATAATCTCTGATTGCACATACTATCCATATGCTTTGCCTGAAAAATAAATTTCCTGCAAGTTACATGATTTCTTTTCTCTTTGTTTAGGAACTTTAAGAGATGTTAGCTAGTCAATAGAAATAGCATCACTATTTTTAGTTCAAATCTTGCTATTAATACATGTTTTGCACATATTTTCATAAATATTCAACTTTGAAAATTTTGAAAAAATTCGTGCATTTCCATTTATAGGAAGTGAACACCCAAGAGAAGTTCCTACGCATAAAAATTAAAGAAGGAATAGATAAATAGGTAGATCTCAGTTTCGTGTGGGAGGGGAAACTGACTGGCAATGGAGTGGCAGGCAGCTAGCTCCTAATGTTCTATTTTAAATGCTTTGGAAGTCATAATTAAAAACAACAGATATGATAAAAAATGTTCACATTTGACTACGGTACGTATTTATATATGTGACTTTCAGATTTTATTATTTTGAGATTTTGGAAATCAACAGTATTTCCAACAACGTAATGGAAGTACAATGTGAATACTTGCCTTTGGATAAAAAGGAAGCTGCCTAGCTCTTCTCCCTTTGCGGAGTCTCTGTGGCAGCCATGATGGAGTTCCTCTCAGATCTTACTTCTAGAGAGAATGTGCCAAGGCAGTCAGTTTATAGCCTGCAGAACCTTCAGGATCCATTGCAGAATGCAAGCCTAAGACACAGTCTGCTTAAGCAGTGCTAACCAGTGCCTGCGCGTAGTGAGTGTATTAGGGATTGCTCATTTCTGTGCCATGTGGAAATCCTCTAAAGGATAATTTGCTCTGGAGCTTCATTTTGGGCTGGCTGAGACCTCAAAGCTGTTTGAGCATCTTTCTGCCCAATCTTCCTTCCTACCTTCTCTATTTTCATAGGTATTGAAAGTCTGGAAAGTTCCTTGCTTCCCCTTTCTTATCTTTCACAAGGATTGTGCCCAGTGATCTACTGGACTTTTATCTTCTTCTTGGCATCTGCTTCCTAGAGGACCTAACCCGCACAATCCCTGATTTCTTTGGCGTCTGAATTCCCTCCTGTGTAATTCATTGTCACTGCTGGAGCCCTGCCTTAAAGCCTGTATTTAGTTGAGTTGAGTTAACTTTATTTTCAAGACATGTAAGTGACAAACATAAATAAGGCACTGTGCTAGGCATGATAGAAATACTAAGATGGTGCTTATCATTGACTTGCTCTGTAGTAGTGTTTATTGCATATCACATGCCGTAGGATGTCTTATTTGTAAAAAAAAGTATTGTTTAAATAAAAAAAAAAGAAATACTAAGATGGTATGACACGATATTACTTTTAAGAAGTCTATATAATTGGGGACAGCAAACATATTAAAAAAAAAACAGTTACAATAAAGGTATCCAAAAGGGGCTTTGAAAATGCAGAAAACACTTAGAATATCCTAGGAGAGAAGATGCCAAAGCTGAATCCCAAAGATAAGCAAGTGTTAAGCAGGTAAAGAAAAGTGAGAAGGACATTCCAGGCAAAACATGAGCAAAATTGCAATGTCCTAGAGCAGCAGGGAGTATGAGGAGCATGAAGCATAGAGTGTTCAGGGCTAAGTATGTTCAGGGTCAAACATGTTCAGGGCTAAGCATGCCCAATACTAAGTATGTTCGGTGCTAAGCATGTTCAGTGCTGAGCAGCAGGAACTGTTCAGTGCCAAGTGTGAGAGTGGTAGGAGATGGATGGTGAACTAGATGCCATGGGAAAGGGATGGGAGCACCATGTACCTGACCAAGAAAATAGTACTTTGTCTCTAGGTCACAGGGAGTCACTGAGAGTTATTGACCAAATAGATGCATGCACTTCCATTTTCAGGCAGACTGTACCCTAAAATTATATGATCAGATTGGAATTTTAGGTAAATTACTCTGGCCATAGTGTGGCAAAAGGATTCGCAGAGGGGCCTGATCAGAACCAGTGAAAACAGGTTAGCTCGGCTGGGCGTGGTGGCTCACACCTGTAATCCCAACACTTTGGGAGGCTGTGGTGGGGGGATCACTTGAGGTCAGGCGTTCAAAACCAGCTTGACCAACGTGGAAAAATCCCATCTCTACTTTAAAAAAGAAATTAGCCAGGCATGGTGGCATGCACCTGTAGTCCCAGCTACTCTGGATGCTGAGGCAGAAGAATCACTTGAAACTGGGAGGTGGAGGTTGCAGTGAGTTGAGATTGCACCACTGCACTCCAGCCTGGGCAGCAAAGCAAGACTCCATCTCCAAAAATAAAAATACAAATACAAATAAAAACAGGTTAGCTCAAACATTCTTCCATATCCTAAGAAAACTGTAATTTTCTCCCATGATTTCTGCAAATTCCTGAGCTTATGGTGGAAGGCCTGTATTTTCACAGTCACCTCAGATTCTAAACTTCTGCTTTGATTAGATGAGTTTAGTTCATCAGCTGTCCTCCTGTCCACACTCTGCTTTCTTCATTCCACGTTGTATCCAACCAGACAGGCATTCAGTTTCCAGTTCACTTCCTGCCACCTCCATTCCCAAAGACCACTCCACGTTCTTACCTTTCAACACATCCATGCAAACATGGCTTTTGGACATATAGAAAATTTTGCTTAAATATTTTTTTAGAAAAGTGGAGGGGAGGGATTTGAAGTGGAGCTACTTTCTCTCTTTTTTAAATTATATACTTTAAGTTCTGGGGTACGTGTGCAGAACGTGCAGTTTTGTTACATAGATATACATGTGCCATGGTGGTTTGCTGCATCCCTCAACTCATCACGTACATTAGGTATTTCTCCTAATGCTATCCCTCCCCTAGCCCCCCACTCCCTGACGGGCCCCAGTGTGTGATGTTCCCCTTCCTGTGTCCATGTGTTCTCATTGTTCATCTGGAAGTGGAGCTACTTTCTTTGAGCAAAACAAAAAAAAAGCTTCTTTTAAAAAATCCTCTGATTGACAGTTTCTTATGAAGGTAAAATACTCTTACCATTTGATCCAGCAATCACATGCCTGTTTACCCAACTGAGTGAGAAACTTCTGTCTGCACAAAAACGTGCACATGAATGTTTATAGCAGCTTTCTTTAATAATCACACAAAACTGGAAGCAATCAAGATATCTTTCAGTAGGTGAATGGATAAACAAACTTGGTACATCATACAATGGGATATTATTCAATGCTAAAAAGAAATGAGTTGTCAAGCCATGAAAAGCCATGGAGGTGGCCAGGCGTGGTGGCTCAAGCCTGTAATCCCAGCACTTTGGGAAGCTGAGGCAGGAGGATCACCTGAGGTCAGGAGTTCGAGACCAGTCTGGCCAATATGGCAAAACCCTGTCTCTACTAAAAATACAAAAATTAATTGGGTATGGTGGCGCACGCCAGTAATCCCAGCTACTTGAGAAGCTGAGGCAGGAGAATCTCTTAAATCTGGAAGGTGGAGGTTGCAGTGAACCAAGATCGCGCCACTGCACTCCAGCCTGGGTGACAGAAGGAGACTCTGACACACACACACACACACACGCACACTCACACAAAAAACATGGTGGAAACTTACTCACATATTGGTAAGTGAAAGAAGCCAGTCTGAAAAGAATATATACTGTATGATTCCAACTATATGACATTTTGGAAAAGATAAAACAAGAGAGATGGTGAAAAGATCAGGTGTGAGGGGATGTGAGAGGGAGGGGAGAAAGGAATAGGTAGAGCACAAATGATTTTAGGACAGGGAAACGATTTCATGTGAAACCATAATGGTGGATATATATCACTATGCATTTCTCTAAACCCATACAATATACAACACAGAATAGAACTTTAATGTAAACTATGGAGTATAGTGAATAATCTTCAATATTGATTTACTGATTATAACAAACGTTACAAATGTCAGTCATTATTCTTGGTCAAAGTCTTGAAAATAGGAGAAACTGCAGAGGTGGGAGATGGAGGGGATGGATGTATGGAAGTCTCCATTCTATCTACTCAGTTATCCTGTAATTCTGAAACTCTACTAAAATATCTATTAGTATTTTGTAATAATCTACTGCCCATTTCTACCAACTTAGTTGCAGACTTTTCACCTGAAAATTTTTCATTTAATTTGTCCTTGTACTTTCTGTTCTCCTTGTTCATTTATCCTTAAAAGCAGCTTCGTTATATACTTTAATCCTATCTGTTACCAAGCCATGCCCAAAGAGTTTTAGCTTCTTTCCCCAAATATTTATCAGAGTATTTTCTTAAACTGATTATTACTTCTTAACAAAAATATTGGTGCCAGCTGAAAAGACAATTTTTTTCACCCTGCTACATATGTATGCTAACACTCTACCCTGACAAACTGATGAAGTGTGACTTTGATAACTTAAGAACAAGTAATACTGGTTATGTCATCAAACGAGCAAAATTGGGAGATTGGATGATCAGATATAGTTTACCTGTTTGAAGGTTTATTAAATGTTAAAAATTTTCTGCCTCTCATTTCTTTTTTCCTTTCTGGTTGCCATTTTTTTTTCTCAGCAATATCCTTTCTATTCAGTTTGCTTTGAATAACAGTTAAGCTGTTCTGCCCATAGAGTAGCCATTCTTTATTCCGTTACTTTCTTAATAAACTTTCTTTCACATTAAGAAAATAAAAAGAGTCAGGCATGGTGGCTCACGCCTATAATCGCAGCACTTTGGGAGGCCAAGGCAGGTAGATCACTTGAGCCCAGGAGTTCGAGACCAGCCTGGGCAACATAGCAAGACTCTGTCTCTATTTAAAAAGAAAACAAAAAGTTAAGATAATAGTCACTATAAGTTTCCTTCAATAGATGTTGACCATATCCTCCATACCTCAATTAATGTGGCTCTTCGATTAGTTTCTCTTGAGTTCAAAAAAATTTGTGTATATATTTATTGACAAATAAAACTGTATATTTTTATCATGTGAAGGATGATGTTTGGAACTATGTATGGTGGACTTAATCAAGCAAATTAACATATGCATTAACTTATATATTTGCCACTTTTTGTGGTGAGAACACTTAAAATCTACTCTCAGTAATTTTCAAAATACATTGTTATTTACTACAGTCACGATGCTGTACAATAAATCTCTTGAATCTATTTTTCTTACCTAACTGAAATTTTGTATCCTTTAACCAACATCTCCCAGCCTTGCACTCTTCTACCTGCAGCCCTTGATATTCACCATTCTACTTCTATGAGATCAACTTTTTTAGATTCCACATACAAGTGGGGTCATATAATATTTGTCTTTCTGTGCCTGGCTTATTTCTTTTTTTTTTTTTCTTTTTAAAATTTCAATAGATTTTTGGGGAACAGGTGGTGTTTGGTTACATGAATAAATTCTTTAGTGATGATCTCTGAGATTTTGGCGCACCCATCACCTGAGCAGTGTACACTGTATCCAATGTGCAATCTTTTACCTCTCACTCCCACCCTTTCCTCTGAGTCCTCAAAGTTCATTGCATCATTCTTACGCCTTTATAGCCTCACAGCTAAGCTCCCACTTATAAGTGAGAACATATGGTGTTTGGTTTGCCATTCCTGAGTTACTTCACTTAGAATAATGATCTCTGATTCCATTCAGGTTGCTTCAATGCCATTATTTCATTCCTTTTTGTGACTGAGTAGTATTCCATGGTGTGTGTGTGTGTGTGTGTGAGTGTGTGTGTGTGTGTGTATGTGTGTGTGTGTGTGTGTGTGTGTGTGTGTGTGTATATATATATATATATATATATATAACAATTTCTTTATCCACTCATCAATTGATAGGCATTTAGGCTGGTTCCATATTTTTGCAATTGTGAATTGTGCTGCCATAGACATGCATTTGCAAGTATCTTTTTCATATAATGACTTCTTTTCCTCTGGGTAGATAGATACCAAGTAGGGAGATGGCTGGATTACATGGTAGTTCTGTTTTTAGTTCTTTTAAGGAATCTCCACACTGTTTTACATAGTGGTTGTACTAGTTTACACATCCACCAGCAGTGTGAAAGCGTTCCCTTTTCACCATATCCATGCCAATATCTATTTTTTTTATTATGACCATTCTTGCAGGGGTAAGGTGGTATTGCATTGTGGTTTTGATTTACATTTCACTGATCATTAGATGTTGAGTATTTTTTCATGTTTCTTGGCCAATTGTATATCTTCTTTTGAAAACTGTCTATTCATGTCCTTAGCCCGCTTTTTGATGGGACTTTTTTTTTCTTGCTGATTTGTTGGCATTCCTTGTAGATTCTGGATATTAGTCCTTTTGTCAGATGTATAGATTGTGAAGATTTTAATCCACTCTGTGAGTTGTCTATTTATTCTGCTGATTGTTTCTTTTGGTTTGCAGAAGCTTTTTCGTTTAATTAAGTCCCATCTATGTATTTTTGTTTTTGTTGCATTTGCTTTTGCGTTCTTGGTATGAAACCTTTGCCTAAACCAATGTCTAGAAGGGTTTTTTCTGATGTCATCTTCTAGAATTTTTATGGTTTTGGGTTTTAGATTTAGGTCCTTGATTCATCTTGAGTTGATTTTTGTATAAGGTGAGAGATGAGGATCCAGCTTCATTCTTCTACATGTAGCTTGCCAACTATCCCAGCACCATTTGTTCACTAGGGTGTCTTTTCCCCACTTTATGTTTTTGTCTGTTTTGCCAAAGATCAGTGGGCTGTAAGTATTTGGGTTTGCTTCTGGGTTCTCTATTCTATTCCATTGGTCTGTGTGCCTATTTTTATACCAGTACCATGCTGTTTTGGTGACTATGGCCTTATCACATAGTTTGAAGTCAGGTAATGTGATGCCTCCAGATTTGTTCTTTCTGCTTAGTCTTGCTTTGGCTCTGAGTGCTCTTTTTTGGTTCCATATGGATTTTAGAATTGTTTTTTCTATTTCTGTGAAGAATGATGGTGGTATTTTGATGGGAATTGCATTGAATTTTTAGATTGCTTTTGGCAGTATGGTCATTCTACCCATCCATGAGCGTGGGATGTGTTTCGATTTGTTTGTGTTGTCTATGATTTCTTTCAGCAGTGTTTTGTAGTTTTCTTTGCAGAGGTCTTTCACCTCCATGGTTAGGTATATTCCTAAATATTTTATTTTTGCAGCTATTTGTAAAAGGGACTGAGTTCCTGATTTGATTCTCGATTTGGTCACTGTTGGTGTATAGCACAGCTATTGATTTGTGTATATTAATTTTGTATCCTGAAACTTTGTTGAATTCATGTATCAGTTCTAGGAGCTTTTTGGCCATGGGGTGTCAAAAACCTTTGTTTTGTCATATCACCAGAATTGTTATTCTGGTTCCTTCTCATTTGGGTAGACTATGTCAGAGAGAAGATCTGGGACCCGAGGGCTGCTGTTCAGATTCTTTTCTCCCACAGGATTCTCCCTTGATGTAGTGTTCTCTCCCTTCCCCTAGCGATGTGGCTTCCTGAGAGCTAAATTGTAGCGATTATTATTTCTCTTCTAGATCTAGCCACCCAGCAGAGCTATTGGTTTTCGGGCTGGTACTGGGGGCTGTCTGCACAGTTCTGTGATGTGACAGGTCTCTTGTTCAGGTCTCTCAGCCATGGATAGCAGCACCTGCTCCAGTAGAGGTGGCAGGGTAGTGAAATGGACTCTGTGAGGGCCCTTAGTTGTGGTTTTGTTTATTGCACTAGTTTCATGTGGTTTGGCCTCCTACCGGGAGGTAGCGCTTTCAGGAGAGCATCAGCTATGGTAGTATAGGGAGGATCAGGTCATGGGTGGGGGCCTAGAGCTCCCAAGAGATTATATACTTTGTCTTCGGGTGCCAGGTAGGTAGAGAAACACCATCAGGTTAGGGGGGCAGGGTTAGGTGTGTCTGAGCTCAGACTCTTTTTGGGTGGGGCTTGCTGCAGCCGCTGAGGGGGCTGGGGTTGTGATTACGAGGCCAATGAAGTTATGTTCCCAGTGGGATTATGGCTGCCTTTGCTGTGTCATGCAGGTGGCCAGGGAAGTAGGGGAAAGTCAACTGTTAACAGGCCTCACCCAGCTCCCACACAGCCCAAAAGGCTGGTTTCACTCCCACTATGCCCCTGACCCCAACAACACTGAGATTATTTCCAGGCAGTGGGTGAGCAGGGCTGAAAACTTGCCTGAGGCCACCAGCCTCTTGGCTGAGAAATCAAGTTGGGAGCTTTCAGATTTTGCACCTCCCTGCCTGCTGTAGCTTCTGTGCTATGTCTGCACTCCTGATTCATCCCCTCCCCCGAGTTCTGTCCAGGAAACTCCGTGTTTGGTCAAAATTATTACAAAGTTCAGTTGGAAGTTTCCTTTTCCCTGTGGTCTTTCCCAGTTTTTCTGGCAACCCTCCCCAAGTACTTCTGCAAGACAAAGTCAGAAATGGCTTCCTTAGGGACACAGAGAGCCCACAGGGCTCTTCCCGCTGCTTCCTCTACCCCTGAATTTGGCTTGGCTCTCAAAATTTGTCTCAGCTCTAGGTAAGGTCAAATGCTTTTCCCATGATCTGGACCTTCAGGTTCCCCAGTGAGGGTGTGTTTTGGAGGGCAGACGATTCTCTTTTCACAATTTCACACTTTGGGCACTCACAGTTTTTTGGCTGTCTTCCAGGGCCTGCATGGTTCACTTCTTTAAAAGGGTTTATGAATTCTCTTGGCTTTCCTGGTATGTTCCTGTGCTAGTTCTTGGAGCAAAAGTTTACGATGTGAGTCTCTATAGGCTGCTCTGTCTGTTTGAGTGGTAACTGCAATTTAGTCCTGCCTCCTATCCACCATTTTCCCCAATTTCTCCCCATTGGCTTATTTCATTTAAACATAATATCTTTTAGGTTCATCCGTGTTGCAAATATGAAGTTGTCCTTGTTTTTAAGCCTGGGTAGTATTCTATTTTGTGTGTGTGTGCGTACACACATTTCATATATATATATATATCCATTCATCTCTTCATGGACAGTTGGATTGATTCTGTATCTTCGCTATTGTGAATAATGCTGCAGTGAATATGGGGATGCAGGTATCTCTTCAACATGCTGATGTCTTTTGGATATATGCCTAGTAGTAGAATTTCTAGATCACATGGTAGTTCTATTTTTAGTTTTCTGAGGAACCTCCATACTGTCTTATATAATACGTGTACTAATTTGCAGTCACACCAAGAGTATTCAAGAAGTCCTCTTCTTTTCACATCCTTGTCAGTAGTTGCTATCTTTCATCTTTTTATAGTAGCCATTCTAACAGGTGTGAGGTGATGTCTCATTATGGTTTTAATATGCATTTCCCTGATGATGAATGATGTTGAGCATTTTTTCATACAGCTGTTGGTCATTTGCTAGTCTTTTTTAGAGAAATGTCTATTTGGGTCCTTTGCTTAATTAGTTATCAGAGTTTTTTGTGTTGTTTAGTTGTTTGAGTTTCTTATATATTTTGAATATTCACTTTTCATCATCAGCAGTATGATTTGCAAACACTTTCTCCCATTCTATAGGTTGTTTCTTCACTCAGTTGTTTGTTTCTTTTACTGTGTAGAAACTTTTTAGTTTGATGTAATTCCATTTGTCTATTTTAGATTTTGTTGTCTATGCTTTTGAGGTCATAACCAAAAAAATTATTCTCCAGACTGATATCATAAAACATTTTTTCTATGTTTTCTTCTAGGAGTTTTACAGCTTCAGGTCTTATATTTCAGTGTGTAATCCATTTTGAGTTAGTTTTTTATATAGTGTGAGATAAGGATCTAATTTTACTCTTCTTCATGAAGATATCCTGTTTTACCAAAACCAATGATTAAAAACACTGTCCTGTCTCCATTGTGTGTTCTTGGTACCTTTGTTGCAAATTAATTGACTAAATTAATGTGTATATTTATTTCTGTTTTATATTTTGCTCCATTGATCAATGTGTCTGTTTTTATGCCAGTGTTATGCTGTTTTCATTACAATAGCTTTATAATATATTTTGAAATCAGGGGTGTGATGCCTCCAGATTTCTTCTTTTGCTCAAAATTGTTTTGACTATTTGGGGGTCCTGTGTGATTCTATACAAAGTTTACAGTTGTTTTCCTATTTCTGGGAAAAATGACATTGGAATTTTGATAGGGTTTGCATTGAATCTGTAGATTGCTTTGGTCAGTATGAACATTTTTAACAATAGTGATATATCTTTCCATTTATTTATGTCCCTCTCAATACTTTTCATCAATGTCTTACAGTTTTCTGTCTTTCACCTCCTTGGTTAAATTTATTCCTAATTGCATTGAAAAAATGGACTCTGAAAAAATATTCCTATTTTATTTTTGTAGCTATTGTGAATGGGATTGTGTCTTAATTTCATTTTCAAATAGATTGCTGTTAGTGTACAGAAATACCACTAACTTTTATATATGGATTTTGTAACCTGCAACTTTATTGAATTTATTTATTAGTTATAACAGCTTTTTGGTGGCATCTTTAGGTTTTTCTATATGTAAGATCATGTCATCTGCAAACACTAACAATTTAACTTCTTTCCTTCCAATTTGGAAGCGTTTTATTTCTTCCTCTTTTCTAATTGCTCTAAGACTTCTAGTACTATGTTGAATAGAAGTGGTGAGAGTGAACATCCTTGTCATATTTCTGATCTTAAAAAACTTTCAACTTTTCACCATTATGAAAAGTTGATGTTAACTGCAGTTATTTCATAGAAGGCCTTTATTGGATTAAGAAATATTTCTTCTTATGTCTAATTTGTTAAGAGTTGATATTGAATTTTGTCAAATTTTTTTCTGAGGTGATCATATGGTTTTAGGCTTTGATTCTGTTAATACGGTTTATTGCATTTATAGAATTTTGTGTGCTGAACCATCTTTGCATCCTCAAAAAATCCTACTTGATCATGCTGTATGATTCTTTGAAAGTGCTATTGAATTTGGTTTGCTAGTATTTTGTTGAGGATTTTTGCATCTACATTCATGAGGGATGTTGGCCTATAATTTTCTTTTCTTGTAGTGTCTTTGTTTAGCTTTTTTATCAAGGTATTGCTGGCCTCATAAAATGGTTTTGGAAGTATTCCCTCCTCTTCAATTTTTGGAGGAGTTTTTAAAGTATTGTTGTTAGTTATTCTTTAAATGTTTTGTAGAACTCAACAGTGAAGCCATCAGTTCCTGGGATTTTCTTCGATGAGAAACTTTTTATTACTGATTTAATCTCCTTACATGTTATAAGTCTGTCCAGATTTTTTTATTCTTCATGATTCAGTCTTTTATTTCTTCACTATGTGTCTAGAAATTTATCCATTTCTTCTAGGTTATTCAATTTGTTATCATATAGTTGTTTATAGTAGTCTCTTAGGATCCATTGTATCTTTGTGGTATCAATTATAATGTTTCTCTTTGATTTCTGATTTTATTTATCTGAGTTTTCTCTCTTTTTTCATAATAAAATGTTTTTACTAAAGGCTTGCCAAATTTGTTTACCGTTTCAAAAAACCAACTCTTAGTTTCATTCACTTTTTCTATTGTTTTTCTAGTCTTACTTTAATTCTGCTTGATCCTTATCATTTATTTCCTTCTACTAACTTTGGACTTAGTTTATTCTTTTCATAGTCCCTTGAGGTGTAACATTGAGTTGTTTATTTGAGATCTTTATTCTTTTTGGTGTAGGCATTTATTGCTATAAACTTTCTTCTTCAACCTGCTTTCTTACATCCCATAAGTTTCAATATGTTGTGTTTCCATTTTTAATTGTTTCAAGATATATTTAATTTTCCTTTTAACTACTTTGATTCATTTGTTGTTCAGGAGCATGCTGTTTAATTTCCTTGTACTTGCGAATTTTCCAAAATTCCTCCTGTTATTATTTTTACTTTTATATTAGTGTTGTCAGAAAAGATTCTCAATATGATTTCAGTCTTTTTAAAATAAATATTAAATACACATTATATTTTATTATTAAGAGTATCTATCTCATAGATTCGATATAAAGGTTGGATAAAATAAATTTGTGTAAAGTCCTTTACATAATAAATGCTCAATTGATGTATTTCTGTATTTTCAGGACACTTGCTTCCCCTCCCAAGGAAGAGGTTGTAAAAACATTCCACTTATAGTGCACGATATACTCTTTTAAAAAATTAAAGACAGGATCTTGTTATGTTGCCTCCAAGCTGGCCTCAAAATCTTGGGCTCCAGTGATCCTCCCACCTCAGCCTCCTGAGCAGCTGAATAATGTTCTTAAAATAGCCTTTCCTTTATGAAAACCCAAAATCAACCCCATCTGTGTACTATTTATCAATTTAGCTGAGGTCTTTTCCACAAGAAACTTACAGGTTAATGGTTGTTGACCTGTATTCTTTTTTCCCTAATGTAATATCCCATGGATATCATTTTTCTCCTAAGAAGCCATGATTTGTTTCTTTAATGAAAGGGTTGTATGTGTTTAGGTGTGAAAATTCACACTAGCCAACAGAGACTTGCACTTAATGAGTTATTTAAAAAGAGACTGTTCGTGTTCTTTCATTATTACTAGCATACTATTACTATTACTATTTTTGAATCCAGGAAACCAACTTAAATTAATAAAGGCCAAGTAGTTGTCATTTTCTTAGTTGACTCTTGCTTATACTGGTTATCAAGCTCATTGCCTGAGAATACTTACTCACTATCAGATTTTCTCCTAGAATGGAGGACTCTGTTATGCTGTGAACACTGATTATTTTAGACATTATGCTGAGAGAGAGCAGAGAAGGCATTTGGGGAGATTGCTTTCCCACATGTCATTGGATCATCCGATTATTGTTTTTTGCTTTATTGATCCATATAGATTCTCTTTGCAGGTATGAACAGTTTCTAAATTCAATAAAGATAAAATTAAAAGGCCCACCAAGAGCTAGAAAGATAATAATAGAATATCTCATTTTGCTGGTCCTGGGAAATGTCCCACTAACTTGTCTGCTATTTCATTCCCCACACCCTTCTCAAGTATGCTGCATATTCACAATAGTAAAGGCATGGAATCAACTTAAATGCCCATCAACACTAGACTGGATAACGAAAATGTGCTATATTATACACCATGGGATACTTTGCAGTCATAAAAAAGGAGATCATGTCCTCTGCAGCAACATGGATGGAGCTGGAGGCCATTATCCTTAGCAAATAAATGCAGGAACAGAAAACCAAATACCACATGTTGTCACTTATAAGTGGGAGCTAAATGATGAGAACACATGGAAAAATGAGGGGGAGCAACAGACACTGGGGCCTACTGGAGACTGGAGGGTGGAGGATGGGATGAAGGAGAGGATTAGGAAAAATATTAATGGATACCAGGCTTAATAACTGGGTGATAAAATAATCTGTACAATAAACTCTCATGATACAAGTTTACCTATGTAATAAACCTGCACATGTACCCCTGAACCTACAAGTTAAAAATAAAAATAAAAATATTTTTGCATCATAAAAAATTATAGTATAGAGGAATTTTAAATTGAGAAAGATTCTTAGCAATTATCCAAATATGAACTCCAGAGAGATATTGTAATTTGCCTAGGGTAGCACACCTGGTAAGTGGAAAGGCCTGTGTGTTCTCATTAGCTCAATACTTTTTTCACCAACCACTCAACAGGTCATGTACCTGTTTGTTAATAAAATAGAGTTTTCACTCCTTGAAAAAGAAAAATAATTAAAGTCTACATTAATATACTAACTTTTGGAAGATTCAAGAATCTCCAAATTCATTGCCATATATATGAAGAAGCTTGACTTCTTTTCTTAGCATATTCAGCAACACACACACACATACACACACACACACACATATGTACACATGTACACTACCAACTGGTTGAAGTGGTGATTTCAATATAGATGTTAATAAAAGTAATGGTGATGAAAGAAAGAAACTCCCTTCAGCTATGCAATTCTATGAATTCCAGTCTACTTACATGATGATATACTCAAAACACTGTTACCCTCATCCACAGTATGAGTTTCTTAACTTTTGTTTTACTTAAAAATTAGGATCATTTTGTTCATGGTTCATTTCAGTGTATGGTGATACGAATATTCTAGAAGAATTATCAGCACTGACCACTCTGATGTGGGAATTGGAAAAATGAATGTCTTAAATATCATGCATTGGTAGTAAATGTTATTCTGGCATGATCAATTGTTTCCAGGAATTGAAATATGAGAGACTTGGTTTTGCTGGAAAGAAAGAACACTCAATCTTAAATTTGTTAAGGCTTGTTTTTTGCCTAACTTATGCTCTATTTTGAAGAATATACTTGAGAATAATATGTATTTTGTGGCTGTTGGAGGAAATATTTTGTATATGTGTTTTAGAACTATTTGGTTTAAAGTGTAGTTTATGTTTAATGTTTCTTATGATGTGTCCATTGTTGAACATGAGGTTTTGAAGTTCTGTATTATTATTGTATTATAGTCTACTTCTCTGTTCATAGCTATTCATATTTGCTTTATATATTTATTGCTGATGTTTGTGTGTATATATAGATAGATTAGATAGATAGATATAATTGTTATATCCTCTTAATGAATTGACTTCTTTATTACTACATAATTATTTTCTTTGCCTCATTTGACAGTTTTTGACCTAAAGTCTATTTTATGTAATATAAGTATGGCTACCCCTGCTCTTTTCTGGTCTCCATTTGAATGGACTATCATTTTCCATCTCATCACTTTTTAGTCTATGTGTGTCCTTAAAGGAGAAATCAGTCTCTTATAGGCAGCATACAGTTAGGTTTTCTGTAAATTTATTCAGCCACTCTAGGTCTTTTGATTGGAGACATTAATTCATTTACATTCAAGGTAATTATTGTTAGATAAAAACTTAATACTGGCATTCTGTTAATTGTTTTCTGGTTGTTTTACAGCTCTTTGTTCCTTTCTTCCCCTCTTGCTGTCTTCCTTTGTAACTGGGTGATCTTCTCTAGTGGTATGTTTTGATTCCTTTCTTTCATCTTTTCTGTAACTATGATAGGTTTTTGTTTGGGGGTTACCATGAGGCTTCCATAAAATGTCTTACAGTTAAAATATGCTATTTTTTGTTCTCATTTATTTGTGGGAGCTAAAAATTAAATAATTGAACTGAGGGAGATAGAGAGTCAAAGGAGCCTTGGAAGGATAGTAGGGGGTGGGAGTGTGAAGTGGAGGTGGTTAATGGGTTCAAAAATAGTTAGAAAGCATGAATAAAACCTAGTATTTGGTAGTGCAACTGGGTTACTATCATCAAAAATAATTTAATTGTATGTTTTAAAATAACTAAAAGGGTATAATTGGATTGTTTGTAACACAAAGGATAAATGCTTGAGGAGATGGAAACACCATTTGCCCTGATGTGATTATTACACATTTCATGCTTATATCACAACATCTCATGTAACCCATAAATATATACATCTATTATGTACCCACACAAATTTAAAAAATTTAAAAATAAATAAAAATAAAATATGCTGTTTTAAACTGATAACACCTTAACTTTGATCATGTTTTTAAAACTTTACACTTTTACTCTCCTCTACATTTTATTTTTTCAATGTCATGATTTAGATATTTTTATATGTATCCCTTAACATATTACTATATGTATTATTTTTAATAGTTATGTCTTTTAACCTTTATACTAAAGTGATTTACCCACAACCATTACATTGTTAGAGTATTCTGAGTTTGACTTTGAAATTAATTTTCCCAGTGTTTTTTATGTTCATTTTTTCATTCATTCATTCCTTCCTTCCTTCATTCATTCCTTCATTCATTCACTACCTACTAGTGTCCTTTTCTTTCAGCTTGGAGAATTCCATTTAGCATTTCTTGTGAGATAGGTTTGGTGGTGATGAACTCTCTCAGCTTTTGTTTGTCTGGAAAAGTCTTTAACTCTCCTTTCTGAAGGATAATTTTGCTAGGTACAGTATTCTGGGTTGGCAGGCTTTTTGTCTTTTGTTTTGTTTTGTTTTACCCTTCAACCCATTGAGTATAACATCCTATTCTCTCCTGGCCTGTAAAGCATCTGCTGATAAATTGGCTGCTAGCCTTGTTGGAGCTCTGGTACATGTGATTTGCTCCTTTTCTCTTGCTGCTTTCAGGATCCTCTTTGTCTGTTTTCTGATAGTTTGATTATAATATGTCTTTGAATCTGATTAGAGACCTTTGACCTTCCTATACCTGGATATTTATATCTTCTAATTAGTAAGTTTGCTGCTATAATTTCTTTAAATAATCTTTTTACCTCTTTCACTCTTCTTTCTCCCTCTTGAATTCCTATAACTGAAATATTTGCTCTTTTGATGTTGTCCCTTAAATCAATAATATTTCTTTATTTTTTATTCTTTTTTCTCCTCTGACTGTATATTTTCAAATAACCTGTCTTTGAGTTCACAGATTTTTCTGCTTGATCATTTCTGTTGTTGATCTCTCTATTCCATTTTTCATTTCATGTATTATATTTTTCAGCTCCAGAATTTTTTGATTTCTTTTTTTAAAGCTATTATTTTAATGTCACTGACAAATTTTTGATTTTCGTTGTTCATTGTTTTCCTGATTTCATTGAAATGTTCTGTATTTTCTTGAAGTTTACTGAGCTTCTTTAAAATATTTGTTTTGAATTCTTTGTCAGGCAGTTCATTTATCCCAATTTTAAAGGTCAGCTCCTGGGAGATTATTGTATTCTTTTAGTGGTGTCTGCATCTCTCTGATTTTTCATGTTTCTAGTCTTATGTTGACTTCTACACATTTGAAGAAGTAGAGACTTACTTCAGTCTTTGCAGACTGGATTTGTCTGGGAAATCTCTTTACCAGTCATGTTGTTCAGAGATTCTGAGAAGGCTGTCTGGCATGGTTCACGGGCAAACTTGCTGCTGGAGTCTTCAGACAGGCTGGCTTGGTGCCTGGCTCAGTGGGTGAATGAGACTAGCACCTGGATATACTAGGCTAGATCTGTTAATTCGGTCCACATGGATGGGCCTGAAGCCTATATCTGTAGGGGCCAGCCTGAAGCCTGGGTTTTTGAGGGCTAATCTGGCCCTGGGGTAGCCCCTGAAGCTTAGTTGGCAGAGTGCAGCCAGATGGTGACATGGTGAGATGGGCTTGGCACCTGGGTTTACTAGGATGAGCTGGAGCCTGAATTCATGGGGGCTATCCTGATGCTGGGATGAGTCTGGGGACTGAGTTCACAAAGGTGGGCCTGAGTCCAAGGTTTGCAAGGGTGGCCCTGGGGCCTCAGTCTGTAGGGACTGACCTGACACTAGGGTCTGCTGGGAGGGACTTAGACCTTGGGTTTGCTACAGAATACGTGTACTCTTAAGTCTACTAGATCATTGAATGGCAGGGGCTGGCCTGGAAGGTAGAGCAACAGGGACCAGCCTGGCACTAGAAAGACTTGGACCCTCTGTCTATGCATTCTGGCCTAGTGCCTGAGGCCAGGGATCCCAACCTGGCACTAGAGTGGGCCCAAAGCCTGGGTCTATGTGTGCCAACATGGCCCTGGGCTGGTCTGAAACCTGGAGCAGGCTTAGAGCCAGGGGCCGTAGGGGCAGGCTTGACAATGGGTGGACCTGTATCCTATATCCACAGGGATTGTCCTGGAGTCTGGGTCTATGAGTGCTGGCCTGACGACTAGGGCTTTGGGAGATAGCCTGGTGCTGGGGTGGGGTTGAAGCTTGGACTAGGGCTAATCTGAAGCCTGAGACTGTTGGCTCTACTCAGCAGTGGGGAAGGCCCAGAGACCAAGTCTACCAGGCAAAGCCTGGAGCCTGAGACCTTTGCAACAGTTTAATTTTATTTGCAATTGTCTTAAAAATCTGTTTCTGTGAGGCTTGTCTTTAAACCCTCCTGTCAGGTATTTAGACTCTTATTTGCTTTTAATACTTCCATTGTCTTGAATTCTTAAATCTTTGCAGCATCTTGAATTATTTAATTTCTTTGGGTTCTGGAGCCTGAGGCTGCAAAATCCTGTCTGGCACCAGGGAAGGCCTGGAAGCTTAATCTTCTGGTACTGGCCTAGAGTCTGGGGCCAGTGGCGGCCTGCATGGCACCGGATTTACTAGGATGCGTCTGGTACTAGGGTCTGAGGCAACATCTAGTGCTCACTTCCTTCTCATTTTCCCACACAGAGGGTGTCTCTTTCTATGTGTGCTACCTGAAATTGAGGAAAGAGTCATTCAAACATTGTAAAACTGTCCTTTCTACCATCTTCAATGTATCACTTTATTTCTGTGCTACATCTAGGTACAGTAGTCTCTCACCTATTTCCTTTAGCTCTTATGAATGCGATTTTTTTGTGTGTGTGGATAGTTTTCAAATTAATGTTTCGTAGGGGACTGAGCATTGGAAAGTCTTATTCTGCCATCTTGCTGACATCTTTCTCGAGTCACTTTTGTATCTCTTTTTTTACAGAAAAGCACATTCACATAGACACACATCCACACAGCACAAAACATACACATTTCCACAATAATTCTTAAAACTTAACACATATTAATAATTCTCAAATTAACTATAGTCAGTGAGGCTAGAGAAGAGCAAGTCTGGGCCATCTTTTAGTAAAGTTTGAGTTTTGCAATAGTTTCATTTTATTTGCATTTCTCTTCAAACTCTGTTTTCTCTGAGGTTTGTCTTTAAACCCTCCTGTTGGGTATTTAGATTCTTTTTTGCTTTTAATATTTCCACTATCTTGAATTCTTAAATCTTTACAGCATCTTGAATTCCTCAATTCCTTTGAATTAGTGATATGGTTTGGCTCTGTCCCCACCCAAATCTCATCTTGAATTGTAATCTCCATAATTCCCATGTGTCTAGGAAGAGACCTGGTAGGAGGTGATTAGACCATGGGGGCAGTTTCCTCCATGCTGTTCTCATGATAGTGAGTAAGTTCTCATGAGATCTGATGGTTTTATAAGGAGCTCTTTCCCCTTCGTTCCTTGCTTCTTCTCTCTCCTGCTGCCCTGTGAAGAGGTGTCTCCTGCCATGATTGTAAGTTTCTTGTGACCTCCCTAGCCATGCAGAACTGTGAATCAATTAAACCTCTTTCCTTTATGAATTACCTAGCCTCAGGCAGTTCTTTATAGCAGTGTGAAAATGAACTAATACAATTAGTATTCTGGTCATGTAGAAAACATGTTTTTACTTTGAACATAAGTTCAATGTGTTGCATTCTGTGGTCACATTTAGACAGTAATAAGCTTAGCCAAAAACATGGGCTGCTGAGGATATTGTATGCCTTGTTTGCTCATTCATAACATCAGAATGTTACCTAAAATTTCCAAGCAGGGTTCAACTGGTACCCAGTATAGAATAATGATTATGCATGGAGTGCTTGTAGACTTATGATTTTGCAATGGCCATAAAAAGATGAAAGAATGGAGAAGGACAAACCCAAACCATGAAATGACAACAAAAGATATTTTACTAAAGTATAACTATAATCTAACAATCTCTAAATAGTAAACAATGAGGTTCTGCTTTAAAATTATTAATGAAAATCCTTAGCCAGTTGTGGATAAGGAAAAGTCTATGCTTTTTTCCTATATTGTTGTTTTTCATTACTTACGGCCCTGAATTGCCTATTTCTTTTAATAAATCTATATACTGTCCATTGCAGATAACTATTTCTGCACTTCAAAGTAGCTCAAGTTCTAAGATTTTAAATAAAATGGCCCATCAACTTGATTTCTGAGGAAGTTTTGCTTCTTACATTTTATAAAATGTAGGTCTCCAATTAATTATTGTTTTGGGATGGTTTCTCTCTTCATTTACATAAACCTGAAACCTGAACTTGCTATTTTCCTCTAAATATGACAGGACTGCTACCTCTCTATTTTGCCACATACGACTTGTTCTTTCTTTCTCTTTAACTTCTTTTGCTTTGAGAGGAATGATCTACAGATCGATAAGGGTGAAAAGGTTTCCTTGGGTTTTGTTTCTTTATATATAAAACAACTTTGTAGCTCTCTAATCTCTTGGCCTTGCTTTAATGATCCTTAATTTTAGATCATCTAGTCATTCTCTCTGGTCCTGGTTCAATAAAATTTGGTTCTTGTTTCTTTTATCTTTTCAAGGAGCAAGCCCCTGGTGAGCCAGGTGGAAGCTCTGTGGCAGGTCATGGTCATATCAATGGTGGCAGTGAACCCATCTCTCATGGAGCATCTTGCTTTTGATTCTGTCCTGGGATGACTGACAAGGAGTGAGAGGCCAGCCTCTGAACCTGCAGGGTCCCAGTGTTTGGTTTCCATGACCACCCTGCAGAGTCACCATTTGCTCTTGCACCACACGTAGTTCATGAAAGGATTTTAGCACACTATACCCATCCTGGTTCCGGGGGAAGTAAAAAGATTCTCTGGAGGCTTGGCATATCTATTAATCTTCTGGCACAGAGACTTTAGAAATCTGTTTTCTGAAAAGAACACACTTCTCCTCAGTTAATATTCTATTTGCTAATTAATATCCATACCTTGATTCATTGTGGGTTGGTCACAGTACATAATTGCTGTTTCTGAAATTCCTGTGACTCAAACACCAAAAAAATGTGTGGATTTCCTCCTGTTAAAGAGGAGAGGTTAATGACACTGAGTCACCCAAGAGCATAGAGGAAATTTCTTGGAGCATCTGGCACCTCCAGGAAATTGAGTACAGCATTTCTTGAGCTCCTGCTAAATACCTTTATGAGTGCCAAGCAATTTGTGGTAGACAGAAAAATAAAAGATAGTCCGTGGCTGTAGACTACAGAGTTAAGGATACAATTCTAGTAAGTGGAAATCAGCTAGATAATAATTTACTGTGGCACAATGTGTTAAATAGTGCTGAGAACTGGCTAGTAAAGAAAGCTTTATGGGTGAGGTATGCCACAGAAGAAAGGGTGCAGGCCTTGGAATTGCAATGGTGTAGATATGATTTTCCACTATCACCGATTAGATCGAGGATCTTGGGCAAGTTATTTAAATTCTCTGAGCTCAGTTTCTTCAATTTTCAAAATGCAACAAATCATAGTTACTTGTCAAGGCTGTGAGAATTAAATGTGACAATTGTAAAGTATAATTAACAGATGGTAATTAAGCTTGAGGAGGTAATATTAGAAGTGCACCACAAAGGCTTGATAAGTAAAGCTGAATATAGATTGATGGGGAGGGAGTCAGAGAGTGTCTTGTGACTGTTCAGATTTGAGTCATTATTAGTTATTTCAGTTTTGTCTAAGTTAGCATTTTCCTAAGTATGGACCACCCACACAAGATTAACCCCAATCATGTGTCTCTGTGTGTGTGTGTATGTATGCATGTGTGCTTGCATGTATATACTTATATATTCCATATATATTCACATAATGTATATCTATAAATATATACTCTGTATTCACTTTTATGGCATCCATTGAAATGATGTATTTGCTTGTCACTTTCCCTCTGAGTTCCTTAACCTTAGATCATTCATCTTATCTACAATCCCTTGGAAATTGTAGTGGTTCAGTGAATGTTTGGGGAAAAAAAGTAAGGGAGAGAGACAGAAAGCCAGTAGAAGGAAAGAGAGAGAAAGAAAGAAGGATAAGTGGAATAGAATGGAATGAAAAGAACAAAATTGAATAAAATTAAATGATATATTATAATCTGATGGTCAAGAATTTGTACTCTAGAGCCAGAGTATCTGGTGTTAAATCATAGTGTGGCTGCCATGCGATAGCTATGTGGTTGGGGGAAAGTTATTTATTATCCTCTTTCATCTCTGAAATGAGAAAAATAATAGTATGTACCTCATAGGGTAGTTATGAGGATTAAAGGAATTGAACATATAAAGCACTTAAAATAGTGCCTAGACTATAATACACACTCAATAACTTTTGACTATTATAATCTGTTCTTAAAGATTTAGTCCAGGAAGCAGCAGAGCATGTAGGAAGAACATGGAATTTTTAATCAAATAAACTTAGTGTTGAATCTCCGGTTTGACAGTTACTAGTTTAGGAGCAATTTTTGGCCTCCTTAATTTTTTCCTAATAATTGTAAAAGTGTGGGGGATAGTAATTAATAAACTACCACTAAGGTTTGATATGAATATTAAATAAAATAAGGTGTGTAAAAATGTGTAATAGACTTGGCACATTATAATGCTTCATTTTCCTAAGACATATCATTGTTCCGTCACTTATCCACCATTCCATTCTGATATTTAGGAACACTGACATCTAAAATTGCAGCAATTGATTTCCTTGTCTTGTCTACTTATAGCAATGTATTAGTTTTCATGCATGCATTGATAGATACATTATTTTCCTACCTCAACAGGGAGAAGTAAATGTGACATTATAATTTTTACCTACATTCACGGAGGCCTTTCTGTAATTAACAATTTGTGGCAGGGGAATTCACAAGGGAGCCATAAGAAAAAATAATTTAAGTTTATTCATTATGTTCTTGTTTTTGCCTACGTTGTCTAGGAAATTAGTCTCCAAACTATTAAAAAAGCAGATGCTTACATACTTCCCCAATGCTTACAACTCTAGCTTTCCATCAGTGTGGAAAAGGCTCTAGAAATTTCCAGAGAAGCAGTCGCTCTTGAAATGGAAGCAGACACTGACTTAGTTTTGGTGGGATTTGGACATGAGGGTGGTGGAAGGAAAAATAGTAAGAGAAAGGTGAAATCAAGTTAAAATAGAAATGAACAGTAAGGGTAACTCTGAAAAGCATAGGAGGTCACAGAGATACAGCTCGGAAAAGGGGATCTGACTGTGGAGGAAGGGGAACATTGTGAGAAGGATTATGTAGACCGTACACTGAGTGGAGTCCTAGCATTTTTCATATCATCTTAAGGACCCACATCTCTACTCCCAGCCTACGACAGCTGCTGATCACTGGGTGTGGAAAGTGCTTCTCCTAATAGCTTGCTTGTCTGGGCACTGAGAAGCTTCAGGCAGAGCAATGAATGGTTTAAACAGAAGAGGGATATAATTGGGAAATAAAGCAAATCTACACCCTGGTTTTGCAAAAAACTAACATTAGACTTTGGGCAAGTTATTTAATCTCTTTGGATCCAATTTCCTCATCTTGGGGATGAAGAGATTGGAGTCCATGACCTCTAATGTTTCCTCCAGATTTGTGAGTCTTTGTTTCTAATGTATTTCTCTTATCCATCTACTCACATTACCATCTAGATTTAGGATTTGTGGCATTTCCAACTTAATGGAGGGTATTTATCATCCAGAGCCCTATACCCCAAAACTGGTTCCCGACTCTTTCTCTGGGAATGAAAGAGTTCTGTCTATACCAAGTGGCTATTTCATAAGCTTATTTGGTCACTCTTCAGTGGTCTTAAAAAAAAATTTTTTTTAAACCCCAAGAATTAAATTTTTGTTTATTTTAAGCTATTGTTTGGAATGAAATCCACCAAATCTTACTCCTTATTTTGTACCCAGTTTAAGGCAGTGGTTCTTACATATTAAAATATGCCTTTCAGATATTCAATATTTAAACAAATAAAAAACTTTTCTCTCTTCTTTTTTTCTCCCAATTAAAATGTGTTTTTTATTCTTGTTGACATCATGCAAGCGGAATTTTTTCAAAAATATTTTCAAAAATCTGCCTCAGATCTGAGATTACCCTTCAAAAACTGGGACCAGGATAAATAAGTATGAGCAGCCAAAATAGAAAATGTTTTGCAACCTTAATTGCAGCATCTGCTAAATTAGGCTGCAGGTTATAGAGATTCCTTTGCCCAGTGTAGTCATAGCTGTTACCCTCCCACTGCCTCTGCTCTGATTAGACTCTCATCCTCCCACTTTGATTACCAGAACAGTCTTCTTGCTGGTTGCCCTGCCTCTAGTCTCCCTTGCTCCCAGGCACACTCTCTTTTGCTCACACGTCACCTACCTAAATCTGTAGACTCCTATCACTGAGTGTAAAGGCCTTAGAAAATGATCACGCAAAAATCACGTACATCTTTTTCCCAAAACCTGGCAGTGAATCTACAAAAAACAACTGAGTCCTTACCA
This sequence comes from Theropithecus gelada, assembly GCF_003255815.1. Lineage (NCBI taxonomy): Eukaryota > Metazoa > Chordata > Mammalia > Primates > Cercopithecidae > Theropithecus > Theropithecus gelada. The sequence continues at coordinate 202,300,417 of NC_037668.1, read as the reverse complement.
CAATGTTTAGGATTCTACAAGATTCAGCACGGAGCTGAAGCTAGCTTTCCAGGTGCTTTTCAAATTTTTCTCTAAAAGCCTTCACTCCCTGCTGCATAGAGAATTCTTAAATCCCAAATCTATCATACGCTATCTCATATACTAATCTTTTCCATTCCCAGAGCCCAGAATGTTTTTTTTTTCACTTGCATATAGTTCGCCTCTTCTTCAAAGCTTAGCTCAAATGCTTTATTTTCCAGGAGGCTTTCTTGATGGCCACAGATAAAACAATTGTTTCTCGTTATTTATTTCCAAACCACACTGCTGTTTAGCACATATTTCATTCCAGCTTGTCTTAGAATTGCTTTTATTCATTTTTTTCCTTACTTGGAAGTCAGTAAACTCCACACAATAAGGGTACGAGTATGCCACAATCATTTCCACATCCCATGGGACTTAGCGCAATGTCTGAAACATAGTGGAAGCTCAAAAAATATTGATTGAAATTTAAAGCTATTCCTTAATTCCAACCCACTTCCTCATCTCATTGCACTCATTAAGAAAACAGGAGAAAGAGAAGCAATAACAAACGGGGATTAGCAGGGTCTCTCTTGGGTGGATTTAGGAAACAAACAGGGAAGATTTCTGGAGAGAGGCACTAAAGAGAAGACATTAGGGCAAATCATATTAGAACAATGGTGGTCCTGACAGGAGGTCTCAAAGTCAGAGAGATTAAAAGGCAAGTGTTGATTAAGCATCATGATATTCCAAGGTTGAGAGAGGGATTTTAAGTAGTGCTGGTAATGTGTGGGTGTCCTAACAAGAATACTAACTATGCAGTGAACCTTGGCAGTCAAGAGGTGACAGAGAATATATGCTGAGTATGGTGTCAGGGAAGAGGCTGGGGAAAAAGTCGAGCCTAAACTAAGTAAATTGCAGGGGATGAAAGTCCTAGAAAACAAGCTGCATTTAGGAAGGAAAAGCAAGTCAGAGGTCAACCTTGCAAACAAGACTCGGCCCATACCATTTGAAGGTGGGAGACAGAGAGGGCCAACAGGGTGGTCATACTCAAGACCTATCTTTATCACAACGGATGGTGTCTCTGGCCAGTGAGTTGAGGTTGCGATTGTATTATTTTCCAGGCAAAGATATGCTTGAATTACTTAGTGGGACACAGCATAATGTAATAGGCTTCAGTGATTGGAGCTAGCAAATCTGAGGAAGGTAGGGACTGGTGGCAGTGCTCAGCTCTGACTTCTTCCAAGGTGAATTATAAACTTAAATGTCAATCGATCAGGTTTTAAATTGTATTCTAAAACCTCCATGCAACAGCTATAGTGATGATAGAAAATTTTCTGTTAAAAAAGTAGGAAGTACTAAGGATTGTGTTAATTTAGACAGAATTTTCCACTTCTTAATTCACATTTAGCAGAATTTTTCCACTTCTTAATCCATACTGCTCTACAGAATAGATATCTCAGCTCTGTTGGCACCATTGTCCAGAGAAAGTAACAAATAAGAGATTTACTTTTCTGTGAATGTGTTGCCTGTATCACATCTGCTTATTTTGAGGCTTTTTGCCTTTCTCTTCTTGGAAATGACCTGAAGTTCCCCTGATGTAGTTACTTAGCTTGGCTGAAAGGACAAGGGTAGCCTTGTGTCTTGGTTTCATTGATTATCTGTGAACCTGCATAAATGTCTTAATCATGGCAAAATTAAGTTTTCCTATCTGAAGCATGTAGACACTACTCAATTCATAAGATTGCTGTAAGGACAGAAATAAAATAAAATAACATGATCTAGTTGCCATAATTGTGACTATTACTGATAAAGGCTCCATGAAATTCTGCTTTTAAGTAACCTATGCAAGTAAGTATTTGACTACAGGATTCTTTTAAAATAACACCTTTTTATACTTTGCATAACTAAAGTTTAATGCTCCATTTTTACATAATACAATTATTACCTTGCTAGCTTCCTGAGCCCCGGTTTTTATAACAGTGGAGTGAAAATAGAAAGCCTAGCAGGCTTCTAGAATGTTAAAACTTGGCCTTGTAATTATTTCTTAATTCCACATTTTAGTCATTTCTCTTGTTCAGCCAATGACTAAAACTTTCTTTGAATACAGACAGGAATACAAGTTCCTTATATGCAATGTACAAAATGTAGAAAAATAAAAAGAATAAAATTTAAATATCATATATCCAGTTAACATTTAGATTTACTTTTTATTATTCTTTTTTATATTCCTACATATAAATATATTTTTACAAACATTCATTTGTATACCCTGCTTTCCCCATTCCTTAACAATTTTTCTACAGTGTAACAGTCAATGCATGCAAATATTATGTCCTAAGAATATGATTTAATCAATCATTTAATTGATTGTTCTCCTACTCTGCACACTTTGGAGCAACTTTCCATTTTTACAAATAAATTCCAGATGTTACTCAGGATAATTTACATGAGACTTTCTTGACTTCCTCTCTCCATTTTCACATCTTGTGGAAGTTACAAACTGTTTCTCTATAGTGTTGGACAAATTTCTATGGAGATCACATTCTCCTGGCCAGCTTTGGCTCTCTGCTGTTACAGATGCCAAGCTAGCTTAATTTCTGAATAACTTTATTCTCTCCCCTCTTCACGCCTCCCCCTCTTCATGCCTTTAACTCTGGCAAGGAGCTTAGGCCTCTTCTGGGATGTACACACAGACATGGTACACCCCTTCCGTTCCAATGTGTGATAGCAGATCTAGCTGAAGCTATGCTGGAACTTCTTTAGTGTTCTTCCAGAGATGTAGTTAAAACTGGCACCAATTTCAAATACATTTGTTTGCTGGATTATATGTCTTTGAATGCGACACCGTGGTGAAATGAAGAGGCCCCATGAGGCCCGGGTCTCTCTTTAAATTACATTTGAGATAGCCTTGTATAAATAACATTGTTTGGCAAAAGGCTATGATTTCTTTTTTTTTGAAATGGAGTTTCACTCTTGTTGCCCAGGTTGGAATGCAATGGTGTGATCTTGGCTCGCTACAACCTCTGCCTCCCGGGTTCAAGTGATTCTCCTGCCTCAGTCCCCCAAGTAGCTGGGATTACAGGCTCCTGCCAGCATGCCCAGCTAATTTTTTTTTTTTTTTTTTTAGTAGAGATGGGATGCCACCATGTTGACCAGGCTGGTCTTGAATTTCTGACCTCAGGTGATCCACCCACCTTGGCCTCCCAAAGTGTTGGGATTACGGGCATGAGCCACCGAGCCCAGCCAGCTATGAATATTTTTATGTCTATGGAAACATATTGCCGAGTTCCTTTCCATAAGTGTTATATTAATTTAGACTCCCACTAGCACTGAGATTGTCCATCTAACAGCCACTGACTCTTAAAATAAGCTGAAACTCCCACTACTTGTTTCCACACTTAGCCCTCTGAAAGTATTCGCAATTCTCACAAGCAGGACTCATATATTTTTCCTTTGTGCACCCACTGCTCTGTGTACACAACTTGTGATAGAACTAATCATGTGGTATCAAAATTATTTGTACATCTAGCTTCTTTAAACCAAATATCTCAAGGTCAAGGTCAAGGTCAAATCTTTCTCTCCTCTGTGACCTTAGCACAGAACATAAGTGCCGACTGGAACTGGTCAGGTCTTCAGTGCACATTGTTGCTAGACATAGAAACTGATCTGATGAGTGTGAATCAGCTACTTCTGATCTCTGAGAAGTATCCAGTCTACTTAAGGCCATTTCACAGCACAGCTATACTTTTCCTGTAAGTCCAAACCAGCATTCTCCCTAGCCTTCCTGCAATACTTAAACTCACTTGCTTGGCTTTCTACCATTCTCTCTCACACCTACACACCAATCACACGCTGTTTCCTTTGCTCGGAATGTCCTTCCTTCCATTTCCCACATGACAATTTCCCCTTTATCCCTTAAGACTCAATTCAGAGTGCACCCTAATGTTGCCTACCCCAACATCCCCCAGGAAGAGTTAGTCTTTTTCTTTGCAGTTCAAGGGCTCATTGTTCATACAGCTCTTAGAGTATTTCAATATCATATTGAATTTATCAGTTTAATGGCCTTTCTTTTTCCATAGATGTGTGTTCTTAAAATTATAGGTCACAACTCATCAGTACCTGGAATTAATTTTAGTTACGGCATTCCACATTAAAAGGAAGAACAGAGTAGAATACATAGAAAATATCAGAGTACATTCCATAGAGTAAGAATAAATATTTCATAAAATTTTGAGTGTGTTGTGTGAGTAGGAAGTGTATGGGGCTGCAATATAAAATGTATTTTTTGAGTTTTATTTTTAATTGACATATAATAGTTGTACATATTTACGGGGTACAAGGTGATATTACAATACATGTGTACATTGTGGAATAATCAAATCAGGGTAATTAGCATATGAATAATCTCAAATATTTATCATTTTTTGGTGGTGAGAACATTTAAAATTCTCCCTTTCAGCTGTTTCAAAATATACAACACATTATTGTTAACTATATTCACCTTCTTCCTTTGGGTTGTGATTGAATTACTTAAAATCAACTGCTCTATCTATGAGCTTTTAGGATAGGGATGCTGCCTTATTATCTTTGTATTCCTAGGGTCTTAAATAGAACCAATCCAAAAATTCTTAATGGTACAATGAAAGAATGAACGCAAGACTGAATGAATATATATATAACTTGCCTTCAAGCCGGAGAAAGTTTCTTCCTTAAGATCAAAACACCAAGACTGGAGACTATATTTGGCTATGCTTTAGTCATAGTCATAGAATGAAATGCCAGCTAGAGATCCAATCCCTTTAGCAAAACCAGTATCTTCAAACACACGACTGATTGGCAGCAGCAATTCCATCAGATAACTGACCATTTTATGCTTTAGAATTTCAACTTTCCTACTGGTATTTGGAAAATCTATTAAAACTGTATGTGAGAATCCCCAGCCATAGCACTGGAAGGCAGCCCACTTAAGAAAGTTGGCTCTCCTGACACCCTGCCTTGGTGCAAATCCTGGCTTTGCTGCTTATTAACTTACCCTCTTTAAGTCTCTGTTATATCATCTCTAAAACGAAGAAGAGAGTACCTACATCATGAGCCCCAAATGCTTATGTTAATAGTAACCACTCAATAAGTGTTAGCTATTAGCGTATCATAATAGCTAGTTGTGGCAGAGACTACGGATTGCTTGCTTAATATCAGTTCTCTCCTTCATCCTTACTAACATATTTGGGGCAGCATTGTACCTAATTAAAATATTATATTTCTCAGTCTTTGTTTAAAGTTTTTTATTTTTAATTATTATAGATATATACTAGTTGTACATATTTGTGGGGTACATGTGATGTTTTGATATGAGCATATAATGGGTAATGATCAAATCAGGGTAATTGGGTGTTGCCCTTTCCTTCTACCTTTCTTTATTCTGCCTGGAATTTGCATATGACAGCTTTGGTGAAGCTTCCATCATGGGCCATTAGGCACTCTTCAGCATGAAAGTAATGTGCTAAAAATGGCGGATCAGAAATACAGAAGCAATTTTGAGTCTCTTCTATCGAAACCAGCCCTGGACTATAATCCTTCAAATTTCTCTTACATGAGAGAAAAATTACACTCCATCCTGTTTAAGCCGCTGCTATTTTATTAAGTACACTGCTGGAACTAATTCTAAGTAATGTAGAACTCATAAATATGGGTTTTTTTTCAGATTTTAAAACAATTTTAAAGTGAAAAATGTAGCATTTAAATTAATACCCATTATGTTAAAGGTACTGAGATATATATATTTTTTTCTGTTTAGTTTTCATAAGATTCTAGAGAGAGATGAAATTGCAATTTTCTTTTACAGATGTTAGGAAAGTTGCAGTTCAGGGATTAAATGACATGAGCAAAAATATGTGACAAGCAGATCAAAGCCAGGTATGCCTAATTCAAAACCTCCTTTCTATCCAATAATAATTGAATATGCTTTAGGGAATACACACAGCTCATTTTCCTAATCAACAGATATCACTGAAAATACAGGGAATACAAATTTTTCTACTATCACCAACACAGATGAGTCATAGAATAGGATTTAAAAATCAAAAAAATAAAAAATTTAAAAAAAAATTAAAAAAAAATAAAAATCGTGGATTTTAAGAAAACACGAGACACCGAGTTCAATTTGTAGGAAGGCACATCTAATGTTAGGAATTCTTAGGAAGTAAAGTTTGAGACACACATTATTCTACCACCTCCTGAGGAACATAGGTGGTTCCTTGAACCACCTCAAAGTTCCTTGAAAAATAATCAGCCTCTGGTGGTGGGTGGGACATTTCCATGGGTGATTTGCTGCTGAATCATCAGCCCATAATTCACTTACCTCCACTTCCGGCACTATCCTCATCTCTGGAGAATTTGCCTCCTCCTATCCATTTACTCTTCCTTGGCAATAGAAGTATCTTGACCTCAGTGTGGGAAATGCAGTTTCTGAAAAGCCTCAGTTTTGTCAGACAATGAGAGCTGATGTTATCATCATTAGTAAGAGAAAGCAATGTGCACCCTCATGGTTGATGATGCTTCATCCTCAGATACTTTCTCAGCCTTCTGCCTTCCCTTCCATGGCTCTCTGCCACCTCTCACAGAGGCTTTCCTTTGTTTGATGGAAAGCAGGGGGCCCATTAAAGCCTACCCTTGGGAACATCAATGTGCTGCAGAAAAGCCTTGATTCTGCTCAGAGGCAGCATGGTATAGAAGAAAGAACCTGACTCACCTGTTACTGTGTCTCCTAAAAAGCAAATTACTTTTTAAAGCCAATGTTACAAAGTTACTATTAATTATTTTTATTATAAAAGTAATACATGCTATTATACAAAAATAAAAGTAAAAAGTAAAAAATAAAAACTAAAAGTTAACCTTGCCCTCAAGGCCATTTCTCTCTACTAGAAACATCCACATCCACATCTTATTATTGTCCATAAATTCACGAGTGGATATAAGTATGGGCATAAGTGCTTTAGTGGGGAGTCTACTATATATATAATCCTGCCATTTTCTAGTTCACTTAACAACATATTTTGAGCATCTTTCCAAATCAGTCCACTGCATTTTTCAATAACTTCTATAACAGTTGTGAACTAGAGTATCACAGACTGGGTAACTTATAAAGAACATAAATTTATTTCTTACAGTGCTTGAAACCGGAAAGTCAAAGGTTAAAGACCCACATTCAGAAAGAGTTTTCTTGCTTTGTCATTCCGTGGTGGGTGGCAGAGGAGTGAGGGAGTGCACACAAGAAAGATGGGACAGGGGCTGAACTCATTCTTTTATCAGAAATCCACTCCTTTGATAACTCACCCATTTCTACCACAGTGATATTAATCTACCTATGAAGGCAGAGCCCTCATCCCTAGTCACCTCTTAAAAATCCCACCTCTCAAGGCTATTGCCTTGGGGATTAAGTTTGCAACACATGACCTGTGGGGGACACATTCAACCATAGCAGTATCTCATTGTATGGATATACCTATACCATAAATTATGAATTCATTTTCCATTGATAGAGACCTAGATTGTTTTCAGTTTGTTTTAAATTCACAAAAATATTTGCTAAATACTTTAATAGAGTCAAGTTGTCTTTGACAAATAGCCAAAGAAAAAGAACCCCAAAGGAAAGCATATAACATGTTAGTTAAAAAGAAAAGACTCTAAAGTGTCCAGTGTATGTATTAAAAAGTTACTAAACCTCATGATTCAGGAAATATAAACTAAAGAACCCTTGATGGGATGTCATTTTTGCCCATCAAAATGGAAAAAAAATAAAGTATATAATAAACAGTATTACCAGGGTGTGGGGGAAAAGTCACAATCGATTTTGTGCAATCTTTTTTGAAGGGCAATTTGGTGGAATCTGCCAAAATTTTATGTGAACATAGGCAGGAATATATAAATACATGTATGTATGTGTGTGTATATATATGTATATATGTGGTTGATTGTACTGGGTCAAGATGAGATCCTTGAGCCAAGTCTTAAAGGATGAATACATATTTGCCAAGTAGACAAATTGGGACCATCTCCAAGAGTAATTATTTGACATAATTTAATGTGCAACAACATCATCATCACTTTCTTCCAGATATTTCACAGTTGCGGTCAGTGGAAATTATGTGACTACTTCAAGCCAATAAACATTATTGCATTCCAACTCATTGGGAAGAAAAGGAATCATGGAAACACAGTCATCATCCTAAAGAAATTAATAATGTAATGATGAGAAAGGCATATAAAAATAACTCTAACAAGCAGGAAAAAACTATGTATGCTATTAATAGAAGTTTAAGGTGTTATAGAAGCACAGAGGAAATAGTTTAACTTTGATTTATGAGAATGAGTTAGGGGAAGAATTCAGAGGAGGAGGCAGAGATAGATGCAACTGATCATTGCCCTAAATTGCTTTTATATGCAACTGAATTATTTTGCTCGCTCCAGGCCAGCAGCTGAAGCCATAACAGACTGTTAAAGTAGAATATATAAAGGCTGAATGAGGTTAGTTTTTTTTTATTACCCTTCAGATGACACATTTTTCTCCTATACTTGCTTTTACTAAGACTCCATTGACAGGCAGGACTCACAGAGAAAACATTATGGGAAGGACAGATTATCTCTCCTTAACATTTGGAATTTAAGATTAGTAAAAAGGAAGAGTTAGAGTTGCTTTAGAGTTCCCCATTTTAGTTTACTGGTGGGAAAGAAAGGGTTCCCTTCTATCAAGCTCACTTAATGTATCCAATTTTTAGAGTGTTTTATGCTTTACAGATTAGTTTTGATTACTCAGCAAGAACTTAATGCTACCTTCCTTGGGTTAGGAACAAGACAGAGTCTGGAAGGACTGGTACAACATTGAATTTAGTCTGACCATCTGAGTTTATAGAGAGAAAACTGTGGGTCAGAGGCAATAAAGAATTTGACAGAGTACTGCCTTTAGACCCAAGAAAAAGAGGGAAGAGGTCCTTTGTTGATTCAAACGGCCCTGCTATGGCCTTTTTCTGACTTATGTTCCTCTGGGAGTGGAGAATCTACAAGGGTGGAGGAGAAGGGCCCAGCTGGAACCTGTGCCCCATTGCCTTCTATCTAGACTAAGCTGTGAGTACCTGGAACCTTGGATTTCTTGCCCAAATGGTCCAAATCCTGCCTCCAGGGCCTACATAGGTTTCTTCAAAGTGTCTGTCTTTCTGAGAGTGGATGTTGCTGTAGATATGCATACCCCTAGGCCCGAAAGGTGGCCAATAGGTAGCTGTTTGCAGCAGGTGGATATCTGCTTGGACTTGTGATCTGGGTATTCACCTGCATACCCTCAAGACCCCTTGTAGTCCATGGAGAAGAAAAGGGGGACAGGCTTCAGGCTCGGGGGTAATGGCTGGCTCACCCTGTATTCTCATATTCCAAGGTAGTTTTCTGAGGAGTAGAAGCATTTTAAATTTAATTCTGAATTGTCAAGATAGGATAATAGAACATATTCTATTTAATAGTGTGTTGGCTGGATGTTTTGAAAGGTTTCGGACTTAGGCCCCCTTTATACTCTTAAACATTATTGAAGACCTCCAAAGTGCTTGTTTATATGTGGGTAATATCTATTTATATTTATTACATTAAAAAGCAAAATTAAAAATTTTAAATATTTATAATGTATTTATGTAAAAAGCAATTAAGAACTTATAGTTGATATAAATAACATATTCTTAAGAAAGATACTGTATTTTTCAATACAAAAAGTTAGAAAGAAGAGTGGTATTGTTTTACATTTTTGCAACTTTATCACCTGCTTTAAAGGAGGACAGTGGATTTTCCTGTCCACTTCAGCAATCAGTCTGTTGTGGTAGGTAGTCTTAATTGACATATTTGAAGAAAATATGGCTTCACGCAGATACATAGTTAGAAAAAGAAGAAATATTTTTATAGCCTTTTTACATAATTGTGTATATTCTTTTTTGCTTCCATACCAAAATTGACAAAGAGTAATTTCTTAAAGATATTTCCCAGTGTAAATTCTGAAACCATGTCAAATAAATTTTAATACTTGTTACATTAATTAGTCTTTTGGTAAATATTGGTTCACCGAGTTACACAGATGTCTCAAACATTGATATATTTCCTTATACGATATTTCTTCAACCACTTTATTGAGGTATGATTGACATGTAAAAAGTGGTACATATTTAGAGTGTACAACTTGATAAGTATGCTCCCATGAAACTATCACCACAATCTATGACATAAATCTATCCATCACCTCCAAAGTTTCTCCCACCTTTTTATTTATTATTACTATTTGTATGTATGTGATAAGAACACAACATAAGATCCACCCTCAGCATCTTTTAGGTATAAAATATAATATTGTTAACTATAGGGAGTATATGGTACAGTAGATCTCTAGGACTTATGCAATTTGTACATCAGGAACTTTGTACCTTTTGACTAATACCTCCCTATTTTCCCCTTCCTCTGTCTCCTGGCAACCACCATTTCACTTTCTGCTTCTGTGAGTTTGATTATTTTAGATTCTTCGTGTAAGTGGCATCATGTAATATTTGTTCTTCTGTATCTGGCTTATTTCACTTAACATAATATCCTTCAGGTTCATCCAAGTTGCCACAGGTGGCAGAATTTTCTTCTTTTTTTTTTAAGGTTAAATATTGCATGTATACACTGTATTTTCTTTATCCATTATTCTGTCAATGAACAATCAGTTGATTCCATATCTTGGCTGTTGTGAATAATGCTGCAATGAACACGGCAATGAGGATACATCTTTAAGCTTCTGATTTCAATTCCTTTTGATAGACACCCAGAAGTGGGATTGCTGGATCACATAGTAGTTCTATGTTTAATCTTTTTAAGAAACCTCCATATTGCTTTCCATAATGGCTGTACTAATTTACATTCCCATCAACAGTTTACAAGGATTCCTTTTCTCCACATCCTCATAAACATTTGTTATCTTTTGTTTTTTGGTAATAGTCGTTCTACAAAGTGTGAGGGGGTACCTCATTGTGGTTTCCAATTGCATTTCCCTGATGACTAGTGATGTTTGACACCTTTTCATGTACCTGTTAACCATTTGTATGTCCTCTGTGGAGAATGTCTATTCAGTTTGTTTTGTCCATTTTAAAAATTGGGTTATTATTAATATTATTTTGCTATTGAGTTGCATGAGTTTCTTGTATATTTTGGTATTAACCCTTTATCAGATATGTGCTTTGCAAATATTTTCTCTCATCCCATAACTTGCCTTTTTATATTGTTGATTTTTTTCCTTTGCTATGTAGGAGCTTTTTAGTTTGATGTAACTTGTCTATTTTTGCTTTTGTTGCTTGTGCTTTCAGTGTCATATCCAATAAATCATTGCCAAGACCAATGTCAGGAAGGTTTTCCCTGTGCTTTCTCTTAGGAATTTTATAGTTTCAGGTTTTATGTCTAAGTCTTTAATCCATTTTGAACTGATTTTTGTTTGTATTGTAAGGTTATAAAATAAGAGTTTAATTTAATTTTATTTTTCCATGTGGATACAATTTTCCCAACACCATTTATTGAAGAGACTACTCTTTTTCCATTATGTGTTCTTGGCACTCTTGTCACAATTCGTGACTGTATATGTGTAGGTTAGTTTATTTCTGGGCTTTTTATTCTGTTCCACTGGTATATTTGCCTGTTTTTATGTCTGTATCATACTGTTTTGATTACTGTTGCTTTGTAATCTATATTGAAATAAGGAAGTATGATGCCTTGAGCTTTGTTCTTCTTGCTCAAAATGGCTTTGGCTATATAGGGTCTTTGGTAGTTCCTTTGGTAGTTCCTAAAATCCTATGAATTTTGGGATTGTTTTTTCTATTTCTGTAAAAACTAGCATTGAGATTTTGATAGGGATTGCATTAAATCTGTAGATCTCTTTAGGTAGTATGGATATTTTAATAATATTAATTTATCCAATCCATGAACACAGGATATCTTTGCATGTATTTGTGTCTGCCTTAATGTCTTTCATCAGTGTTTTTTAGTTTTTAGTGTATAAGTCTTTCATGTGTGTATTAATTTTATTTGTAAGTATTTATTCTTGATGATGCTATTATAAATGAAGTTGTTTTCTTAATATCCTTTTTGGATTAATTCATTGTTAGGCTGTACAATATTTTAAAAATCCATTAATTGTTAAGTACCAACCCTGAAAGAAAAGACAACACTAATATAACCACTCATCTCATCAGAAAAGTCATTCACTATAGGGAAGCTGACAAACTCATGGTAACGATACAAGTTTTCCATAATTTTATTTTTACTAAGGGCCCAATTTTATCTTAGGAAACAAATACTGCCAGTTATTTTCTTTGAAGTGACAGGTTCATTTAGTTCATATTTGAGACAATTTCCAACAAATACGCAAGTCTAAATTGCTATAGTTTGTCTATTGGTGATTTTTTCAGGTGAAAATATTTCTTAAAAATGGGGGATGAGGAGTAAGTCACCCCACCACTCAAGCAATTGCACAAGTGCTTTTCCTGCAGATAACATTTATTTTAGGCTGCAGCAAAGTGCTTTATGAGAAGTTTCCATTTCATCTTACAGTATGTTTAAAAGATCTTACAGAACATTTTAAAGGCAAGCACTCAAAGATTAAGATTTAATAAAATTAATTTTACTATTTACTGTTTTTACCAAGGAAAATTTTTAGAGCAACCTGCTTTTTATTTCTTTTCTGTGAGTAAAGAATATGACTACAAGAACAATTTGGTGCCTCGATTCATGCAAAGATATCAGCACCTTTATACAATATTTCTTTGCAAGCAGCAGTTTAAATGTCAACAGAGTTCAAAAGGACTCAGGGACCCCTAGGAGTCTGTGGACCAGAGGCTGATTTAGACACATAATATGTGTGCTGCCGTTTGTATTTTTGCCCTAAGCCATGAAAAGAAATGTTAGGGTTTGAGCCTGTTGCCAAAGGTGGCTTACAGAAAGTCAAAATCAACACATACCATATAATTAAATGTACATATTTTTACTAACGTATGTACTGTATGCATTAATAAATTATATGTGTACACATATATTGTATGAACATATACAATATAATTAAATAATAAGGATGTACTTTGCCATAGTGTTGGTTATAAGCACAACCGAATTTAAAGAATAGCAAGATCAGCATGGACTGGAGTATTTGAGAGAAAGTTCAAGAATAAATGAAACTTTATCTGGATCTTCGTAAAGATAAACAGGATTTAGAAAAGTGAAAGAGCAAAGGAAATGAGAGGAGGAAAATAACTTTTATAGTACATATATTAAGATTTCCCATCCTGTTTTCTCTCCCAAATTCCAACACCCCATGAGTATTTCCACTCAATATTCAGACAACTCAATCTCAATTTGTCCAGAAGTAAAATCAGCATCCAGGACAGTTCCTAGAATGCTTCCCCTGTGTGCCTATCTAAGATCCCTCCCTTTCACTCAAAGCTTTTTGATTGGATCTTACTTCCCCTTCCCTCTATTTTCTCTCCTTACCCTCCTCAATAATAAGATGCTATTTCCAAATAAGGATCAGATGTATGTCATTTTCTTGTTTTCTGGCTTCGACTCTTATTCTCTTACTGCAGTTCTACCAGAGATATCATTCTAAAGCATAAAACCTGAAGGTGAACGAGGAACAAGTCCGTCGTTCCTTCCTTCCTTCCTTCCTTGCTTCCTTCCTTCCTTGCTTCCTTCCTTCCTTCCTTCCTTGCTTCCTTCCTTCCTTCCTTCCTTCCTTCCTTCTTTCCTTCCTTCCTTCCTTCCCTTTTTTCTTTTCTTTCTTTCTTTTTTTTCTTCTGATGGAGACTCACTCTGTTGCCCAGGCTGGAGAGAAATGGCGTGACCTTGACTCGCTGCAACCTCTGCAGCCCAGGTTCAAGCAATTCTCCTGCCTCAGCCTCCCAGGTAGCTGGGATTACAGCTGCACACCACCACACCCAGTTAATTTTTTATTTTTAGTAGAGACAGGGTTTTGCCATGTTGGCTAGGCTGGCCTCAAAGTCCTGATCTCAGGTGATCAGCCCATCTCAGTTTCCAAAAGTGTTGGGATTACAGGCGTGAGCCACCGTGCCCAGCCCATGTTTCTTAGCCTGCTGTGTCTGATAGACAAACCATGTAGACTAACCTGCTGCTCTACTATTGCTCATGATCTAAACAGTTCACCATTCTCTGAATACACATGCAGTTCAATGCCTTTTGCCTTTCCGTGGAATGCTTCCTGTCTGAAATATTTTTTTTTTTATTTAGGTTACATATTTGGAAATATCTGACTGTGTTTTAGAACTCAATGCCAGAGTCACATCCTTAGAGGCAAATTACTGACCATTATCTGAGCCCTCAACTGTCCCACTCCTGTGGCACCTTATTAATTTTCTTGACTTCTTGCCCCAACTAGACTGTGGTCTTCTTGATTTGAATATGATATCTGATTGGTCTTTGTAATCCCAGTACTAGGGTAAGTACTCAGCAACATTTTTAAAAATAAATAAATTGTATCAAGTTCTTTTCTGATTTTCATGGGGCTAAAGGGGCATCAGAATATCTAAAGGGCATGGAGGAGAGGATGGAAAACAAAGTTGGGAGACTTCTTAATGTTGCCAAGTTTCCCATGTGTGTGCCCTTTATTTTAAGTGGGAAGATAGAGGTTTCAGTCCCGGAGCCATATAAACATTGAGAAGCACTGCCTTGAACCTTTTGACACATAACAGTAAACTGAATGGATTAAAAATGTATTATAACTTCATTTTTTAAGGCATAGTTCACTTTGCTCAGAGAACACTTGGTATGGAGGCATTCTTATATGGATGGGGTCAAATTTGAGGACTGGGCAGGGATAATAGATATTGAGATATATGGGGGGATATGCCTGATGATCCGGGTTGATTTTTTTAAAGTAAGATGTCAACTTCCCCTTAAGAAAGTTAATAAATTGTACAAAGAAGAATTAGTGATTAATTACATGGAATAAATGAGGTGAGATTATATTTAGGGCAATAATGAAAGATAAATACCACGTTGCTAACTATAATCAAGTTCTGGGTTAGAGCCGAAGTTGAACGTTAGAGAAATCAGTTTTGCATAATGCTGTTAAGTGATAGTCCTAATTTTTAGATAGATAAACAGGCTTAGAAGAGGAAGGAGACTTGTTAAAGGTCATGGCAGTTCATGACAGTTCCAACACAGTCCAAATTCTTAGACTGGAGTCCATTCCAATGTGCTTTACTATTCCCTTAGTCACTGCACTGTGCTTTCTGACAAGCTAGAGTCCCACGAGACATGAAACAAACTACAGGATGTTCCTGAGGGCAATGTTTGTGTTTGGATGACAGCTTTGGAAACCAAACAGAAAACCAACAGAACAAAACAACAATGACATTCTAAAGGCAGTACCTAGTGACAATTGCGGTTACATTGTTTCAGATAATGCTGATAATAACTTCTGCTTTTAATCTCCCCTGTGGGACCACTTCTTTAGGAATAAAAACACTTTGTAGTACATCTTACATGGCTAAAAAAGCCAGGATGATAGTCCTGCAAATATAGGACCACAATTTATTCTATCAGACTCAACTTTGTAAAGTATCACTGTAGTTGATCTGTCTCTAACATGATTTCCTTTGATTTCTCCGAACTTGCACAGGTTCTGTTTGTCTCATTTCACAGACTGTAATACAAGTATAAAATTGGACGTAGAGTGTCCTTTGATCAGTGATCCCAGCAAAAAGCTGTTAATCCCAGGTCAGAGAGGCTTGACCTCTATAAGCAGGAAATTATGATGACCTACTCAGTTGTTGTGGGTGGAATTCTGCCTTCAAAAAAGATACGTTTAAGTCCTAAATCCCAGCATCTTGAATGTGACCTTATTTGGAAATAGCATCTTTGCAGGTGTAATCAAGTTAGATGAGGTCATATCAGGTTAGGGTGGTCCCTTAGTTAATATGACTGGTGTCCTCATAAGAAGAGAGAAATGTAGACACAGACGCAGAAGGAGAATGCCATGTGACAACGGAGGCAGAGATTGGAGCAATGCATCTACAAGCCAAGGAATGTCAAGGATTGCGGGCAAAGATCAGAATCTAGAAAAATAAGGAAGGATCTTCCTTTACAGGCTTCAGAGACAGCCTGGTCCAGTTGACACCTTGATTTCAGATTTCTAGCATTTCTAACTTTGAGAGAGTCAATTTCTGTTATTGTAAGTCACCCCGTATTTTGTTATGGCAGCCTTAAGAAATGAATACATCAGTATATTCTTATGAGCAGTTATTGGCTGGTGATATATAGCTGATCCTTAGGCTGGGATAATCATGCCTTTACTAAAAGGAAACTGAGAGCCAGTAGAGCAAGCTCCCCGACACCTAGAAGACAACATTGAAGCTCCACACAAGGCCCTCTAAGATGAAATTTCTATCTACCTGCTCTGCTTCGTGTCTTACCACTCCCCCATGCTCTAGGCCCTTGGAGCATACTTCTTCCCATACGAGCTATGCCCTTTCACACCCCCAAGATATAACACTCATTCTGCACTCTTCTTGGAACACCTGACCCTTCACTTGTGCACCTGAAGAGTGCCTGCCTACGTTTCATGTCTCAGGTTGAGCATCACAACTTTTATGAAGGCAACTTCCTCTGATTCCCTAGACAAATATTGTGTCTCCTATGTGTCCACTGGAAAGTTATTACATCATTTTATGATACTTCTTATTTTTCTGTCCACTATGTAGTGTTTCTTGTGTGTTGACACCCACAAAGGGCTCTAATGAAACAAAAATGTTCAGATCCTTCCCCGGCATAGGCTTGTGTTCTCCCTGACTGAAGACCAGGAAGATTTCAGTGAACTGAATTCCTTAAGTAGAGGGTACATGCAATACTACCCAGCGTCTGAGAATCCACAGGGTTTGTCTAAATCCGCAGGTTTGTTCTCAACCTAAACCATGTTGATATTTTGGACAGGAGAATTCTGTGTTGTGGGGGCTGTGATGTGCATTGCAAGATGACTAGCAGCATTCCTGGCCTTAACCCACTAGATGCCAGTAGCACTCCCCTGTTGTGATAACCAAAAATGGCTCCAGACATTGCCAAATGTCTCCAGGAAAGCAGCAGTGAGACTCACCGGTTGAAATGAATAGATACAATTGTTAAAGAGCTATAGAGTATACCAAAGCAAGGCAGGGGGAATGAGCTATTGGCCCGTTCATATCTTAAACATACAAGCCCTCCTTAAGTAAGGCGGCATGGTGTAACAGAAAGAATGGGCTTAGCCAGCCCAGAGTTTATAGTCCAGCTCTGCGATTTAATAGCCATGTGATTCTGAGACTTTAACTTCTGTGAGTCTCAGTTTCTCATATTTGTTATCACGAGGATGGACTAACTGATAAAATACCTGAAGTGCCCGACTAAAGACCTGGCACATAGCGAGTGTTCGATAAATACCAGTGGTTTTAAAATTGTGTTGGGAGGGGATGGAGGATAAAGCCCAGAGAATTAGATAGTCTCTTTGGCAGCATTCTCCTGGGATGAATAAGCAATTCAAGGAGAGAGTTCTAGATTTCCGGGGCCCAGAGGATGGGAAGGTTAGCAGTGGCGCCTGATTGGGTGGGTCGGAATGCCAGGCATTAGAAATAGAAGCAAAAAACCTTTCAGAAGCCTTGGGAAATGACAATCTGAGTCAGAGGGAATTGGAACAAGCAATATCGAGATGCATTTAAATTTAATTTAAAAAGAAAAAACAAGGCACAAGCAAATATTGTTCCCATACATGTACTCATAACCCCCGAGAAGCGTAGTTTGAGTTTGTGCTTGTATCTTACAGTCCCACATCTTCTTTTGTCATATCTGCACTTGAGTGGGAGTTTGCCATATGGTGCCACTTGCTAAAGGGTATTGGGGGGCAGGAACTAATTAAAAATACTACCCCCATGATACCCACATATCACATACACATGCATACACACAGAGACACAGACACAAACACGCACACGCTCATTGCTCTAGGGAGATTTGCTATATTAGGCAGAACCTGAGAGTACAAGGCACAACAATAAAATGGTAATCATTGGAAAATGACTGCATGAAACAACGCAGACTCACTGCTCTACTTACCTAATTACTCTGCCCTTGAGATATTTTTGTTTAAAATCACTAAGATAAGAGTGGCATTGTCATAGCAACCTTACGTTGGATGTTGTTCAGTAGTCTCCGAGCAGATTAAATCACTCACAATTCTCATCAACAATGCTCTAGTGGCATAATTTCTAATAGCCTAGTACATTTTCCCACTTGATCTTTCTGTAAAGTAGAGCGGAAACTGGATGGTCATTGTCAAAAGGTCCCTGTCATTTCTATGTTTGTCTCTAACAGGGCTTCCAAGAGGCCTCATTTCGGGTAGCAGCTATAATTTACTGGGAGGAGCACTGGAGCTGGAGTCAGATGATCTGGACCTCAGTTTTACTAGCTCAGCGATTTTCAGTAATCCCCAACTTAACCTCCTTGAATCTCAGATTCCTCAGCTGAAAAACAGGCTCAAGATTGTTTTCCGTCCTCTCACCACACTCCTAGCCCACAGCTTGCTGTGAAAGCTTCATGAGAATATGTGTGCAGAAGCACGTGAGCACTGTGCTAGGGCCTGGGTCGGGGCAGAGGAGGTAGCTTTCCTGACATTTATGCCAGTTTTCTGAACCTATAAGACATGGCCCATGTATATTTTTTCTTTTTTTGGGATCTCTAAAGATATCTCACTCCATTTGGTTTATAAGTTTCTGTCGAAGCCATTCATTCTTTCTCTGACTATTAAAAGCAGATGAAAGACTTCATACAGAATAAGAAAAATCCCCAGTTTGCTTTTTTGGATGAATAATCAAAGACTAATGTACTTCCTCTTCAAATATCTCCAACAGCAAACTCATCTCCATTTCCTCCAAAGGAGGAAAAATAGACACATTTCCTTAATCAAAGTGCGGAATCATCTTGGAAATGGAATAAACACTGAAAATGGCAAGGGGCTATTGTTACTGGTCTCTTGAGACAAGCAGTCTCTCTCTTCGTAAGTTGGAAGGACCTGGAATATACTAGATGCTCAATAAATGCCTATTCTTTGGAGAAATAGCAGTGATTAGGGTCAGAGAAAGAAAAATAGGTGTCTAGATTAGCCGAGGGGAATGGAGTGCTTGAATAAAAGTAGAACTTGGAAAAAAAAAAAAAAGAGAGAGGCAACAAATTTCTCCCATTGTTAACACTTTCTCCTTTCATTGCACCTTTTACCCAGAATGACACAACAGAAAGACAAGGAATAAATAAAATAATACTGGAATTAATAACTTCTCTACCTCTGGGTTTGAGTAAGATACTAACTTTGCTTCTGGAATCATGAAAGGATTTAAAATTGGAACTCATGATAGCATCGATGTCCAGATGAGACATTTGAGGTTATCTGTATCACATTCTGCTCACATTCTCAATGTTCCTTCTTTCCCTCCCTTTCTTTTCATGTCACTATTTATATAAATGTCTATTTTTGAGATTAGGAGCCCTATCTTCTTTGCCTTCAAAACAGCCATGAAACTTAGCACTGAACTTTTTAGATAGAATTAGACCAGGAAATATAGTTAATAATAATCATGGTCACATTTTTCAATTACCTGACATTTAAAATGAAAAACATCCTAGCTTCAAGACTTATTACCAAATATCTTTCTAAAATGCATTAGTCCATTTCTGCCTTAAGATGGAAAATGTGGAAAGCATAATTGAATCTCTGGTGACTCAGTGGCTTGAAGGAACATTAGCATGAATGTGAATTCTCATTTATCAGTGCAGTAGGGTCCTCAGAGGTAGGGTGAAGGGCCCAGAGATAGAGCTTGGGCCAACTATACGCTGATTTTAGATCTCTCTCTGGGTTTTAAAAAATAAGTCTCTGATGGAAATATTTTCCCCCATGACCTGCCTTTTTCTTCCAAAAGTTGAATACTGCTTCAACAGTACAACAACAAAAATAAGGTATATAGAGTTCAGTAAATACAGGTTTTACCTGCCCCCTTTCTTATTCCAGCCCATGAAGTGCAGTCATTTCTGTTTCTCTCTTGTATGCAAATAGTGCAGTCCCTACGCCACATACTGTAACACCTACTGAAACCTGGTAGGACAAACCTACACAGAGTATCCTTACACGTACTGTCAGTCTTTACTTATTCTTCTCAGCTTCCAATTAAACTTCCTAACACAGACCTCAGTGATGCCCCCTCTATTTTCTTGGGACAGAAAAGGTATTTCTTAACAGGTGAGTCCCCCCATCTGCCCCTACCCCAAACTTAGTCCTTTGAAAAGAATTCTGCCCCAGCCGTTGTACTTCTCAGGCTTTTGTGAAGCAAAACCAGATGACAAGTGCTTCAACTGGTCAAAGAAGAAGAAGGAGCATGGGAAAGAAAATATCAAGGTTTTTGAGACAGCTAGGTTTCTGGAGAGGATTGAAGAGTTCAAAGTTGCTGAGGATGTAAGATAAGTGGATAGCAGAGAAAGGAGGACTCTAATAAATGCAGCTGTTGGTTATAAACTGGATAATGTTCAAGATCGGAATTTTCAATAATTTTTTCCTTGATTTTCTGTGAAAAGTGGCACCAAGAGGGGCCCTGGGATTAAAGTTTTATGTATATATAGTTATCATTATATACATATAGCTATTTAGGTAGGTATCTATCTATATGTGTGAATATATATATGGTTAGAGATCTATCTTTATGTGTGTGTGTGTGTGTGTGTATATGTGTGTGTGTGTGTGTGTGTGTGTATGTGTGTATATATATATGCTCTATTTCTTGAAATCCTAGTCATACTTCAAGGACTACTTAAAATGACACATTGATGAAGTCCTTTCTGTTGTTTTCTAAATGGGTATTATCTCAATCTCTCTCTTTATCTTGCTCCATTGAACTCCCTTAGCATTTTGTACCTATCTTATGACACTCACTTGATACTATTCTGTATTGTGTTATTTTATGTATTTATTTATTTATTTGAGATGGACTCTCATTCTGTCACCTAGGCTGGAGTGTGGTAGTGCGATCTCGGCTCACTGCAACCTTCACCACCCAGGTTCAAGCACTTCTCCTGCCTCAGTCTCCCGAGTAGCTGGGATTACAGGCATGCATCATTATGCCTGGCTAATTTTTGTATTGTTTTAGTAGAAATTGGGTTTCATCAGGTTGGCCAGGATGCTCTCGGACTCCTGACTTCAGGTGATCCACCTGCCTTGGCTTCCCAAAGTGCTGGGATTACAGGCGTGAGCCACCGCGCCCAGCCTGTATTGTATTATGTTTAACTTTACTTGCTACTTCTTCCTGTCATAATACTGTAAAGTGCTTTGGAGGACAGATTGCAACTGCTCATCTGTGTAGTCTGCACATTAAAACTATTGAATTGAATTTAGTTAAAATGGGCAAAGGTAAATTCTGATACAGTGTGGGTGTGTTGCAGGCTCTCTCAAACCAGCTTCTCATCTCGTATTCCCTCAGTAAATAGTACTTCCATCCATTCAACTGCCCATGTTTGCAATGTAGGATAATTTTTTGATGCCTTATTTTCTCTCAGTTCCCAAACACAATAGATTAAAAATACAGATTGATTTTACCTCCAAACTATTTCTTTGATCCAACCAGTTTTCCCCATTCCCATTGTCATTATTCTAGTCCATGATCCACACATATTTTCCTTCAAAGGATCAGACAGGGAATATTTTAGGGGTTCAGAACCACATATGGGCTCTGTTACATATTCTTCTTCATTTTTGCTGTTATTGTTTTCCCAATTGTCTTAGTCAATTTGGGCTGCTACAACAAAGTACCAGAGAGTGGGTGGCTTATAAACAACCACAATTTATTTTGTACAGTTCTGGAAGCTGATAGTTCAAGATCAGGGTGCCAGCATGGGCAGTTCTGATGAAGACCTTCTTCTGGGTTGCAGGTTTCCAACTTCTCTTTGTGTCCTTATATGGTGGAAAGAGGGTGAAAATCCCTTCTGGAGTTTCTTCTGTAAGGGCACTAATCCCATTAATGAGGGTCCCATCATCATGACCCATTACCTCCAAAAGGCCCCTCCTCCTAATAGCATCACACTGGGGGCTAGGGCTTCAACATATGAATTTAGAAGAGGCAGGTCACAAGCATTCAGTACATTGCAACAGCCCTTTAAAAATGAAAAATTTTTCTTTGTCCTTGGGCCATACAGAAACAGGCTGTAGGCTATAGTTTGCTGACCCCTGCTTTAGTCTGAGCCACCTTAGTCCCGCACCAGACCAATGCATTACTTTCTATCTGCTCTCCCCTCTTCTATGCTACCCTGCAATTCATGTTCCAGAATGATGTTTTAAACATGCAAATCTGATCCTTTTGTCTCTCTGTTTAAAGTCTTACAATGGCTCTTTACTCTTAAGGAAAGCTGAAACTCCTTAGCACAGTCAACCGGGCTCTTCATAGTTGGCTTCTTTCTTCATCTATCACTACATTCATTATTAATTGCTCCTTTCTTTGACTCTGACATTCTCACTCTTGCCTCCTAACTTTTTAATATGATATTTCTTCTACCTGGAACATCCTGCCTCTTCCATCCTATTGCCTATTAATGTTTACTATTCTTTCAAACTTCAACACAACTGTTAACAGTAATTGATTAGATTCATTTATTATGTATTCCCGTGGAGCCCTTGTCATTACATTGGATTCCAGAGAAGCAGACCCTGAGATGAGGATTCATGTGCAAGTGCCCGCAGGAGAAACCATAAAGAAGTGCGTGTGAAGAGTAAGGGTAGGGAAGCCCAATGTGTTCGTCTGGATCCTCTGAGGAGCAGATGCCAAGATGGAATTAAGCATCTGAGGATTTTATCAGGGAAATGCTTATAAGAGTAAATTGGCAGGGGGTCATCAGAATGGGCTGGAAAAAGCCATAACGCTGTGATACAGGTCTGAGTCCATGTGAAGGAAGAAGGCAATGAAGGGTGGTGGGAGCATCCTAGACTCCTCTTCAGTGTAAGAAAAATTGACTGAGGCTTTCAAGTAATTCTTGAGCCAAAGTTACCTGTCATAGGAATCCTGGGCCTCCTGGGAATGGACCTGTCTTAGTGTCCCTGCCACACTCAGTCATTGGCTGGGAACAGCCTGGGGGAAGTGCAGCCCTGGGACAAACTCAATGATGGAGTTCAGAAGCAGCAGCTGGGGCCATCAGTCAATTATGCTCTTTATAGCTGGAGGTCGGTGAGGTGCATTCTTAATGGCCACAACATCCAGCAAGGGTTCAGTCATCAAAGGCTCATGCTCAGCCTGATCAAGAGAACTCTGTAGTGTAATTGTTGCCCCTAACTTTGTTTTCCCAGAAGGCAAGAAGGCTGGGATTTTAGACTCTCCTACCAATCACTGGATAAGGGCACTTAAACTCCTAGGCAACTCCCACTTTCTATGCCTGCAGGCAATCCGCTCCAGTGTTCTGAAGGCAGCTGTCCAGAAAATGATCAGGTGCAGGCAATTAGAAGCAAAGGCCCTCAGAAGCTGGGAGAGAAGTTCACAGAAACAATTCCAGGGTTTCAGAAGAATCTTGTCAGAGCACCAATAGTGTCCAGTACAACTCTGGTCCTCCTCTTTTGTTTTCAACACCCTTGAAATGATGTGTTACTTAATGTCTGTATTTTGTGCTATATTATAATCTCCATGAGATTAGGGATTATATCTATCTTGTTCTCTGGGCCTAACATAATACCTGAAACAGTAGAAACTCAATAGCTGTTGAATTCTTCATAGAACTAGCCAGAAACCTGCTCTGATTATACTGACTAAATTGAAGTAATTTGCCATTGATTGGAAAATTAATAAATTAAAAAAGATATATGAGCAAAGGCACCCTCAGCCTTATTATGTCTGTCTAATCCTTGTGCTATCAGGCATCCCCAGGCCTTTTCACTCTTGAATGCTGGTAATAATATTTGGAGTCCAGTTAATGCAGTTGGAGCTTTATTCCATTTACTGCATTCTCACTGCTTCTAGCATCCCCTTAAGGCAATCAACAGTCAAAGAAGCTGTCACTTCCTGTATTTCCATCTATGGCCACAACAGTTAACTCTCCAATACTGATATACTAAAAGAACTGACCTTAAGAAATCACTTATCTCGTTTGTTCTCCGCCTCTTCAGATGTTCTTGGCTGCTGGGTCAGTTAAGGGCATCAGAGTTCGGTTGCTTCATAGTCACTCCATTATTCCCTCTGATAGTCTGCTTTATGATGAAATGAAGAGAAACTGGATTTATAAGTCAAATAATCTCCTTTCAAGTTTTCATCCTGTCACTTGCTAGTTGTGTGATTTGGGACAAATCATTTAACTCCTTGTAGAGGGAGAGGAGGAAGGCTGTAAAAAAAATTAAATAATAGGCCGGGCGCGGTGGCTCAAGCCTATAATCCCAGCACTTTGGGAGGCCGAGACAGGCGGATTATGAGGTCGGAGATCGAGACCATCCTGGCTAACACGGTGAAACCCCGTCTCTACTAAAAAATATAAAAAACTAGCCGGGCGAGGTGGCGGGCGCCTGTAGTCCCAGCTACTCGGGAGGCTGAGGCAGGAGAATGGCGTGAACCCGGGAGGCGGAGCTTGCAGTGAGCTGAGATCCAGCCACTGCACTCCAGCCTGGGTGACAGAGCGAGACTCCGCCTCAAAAAAATAAATAAATAAATAAAATAAATAAATAAATAAATAAAAAGATAAACTCCTTGTGGTATATTTTCTTGTTGTTCAAAAATATTTGTTGCCCCTCTTAGGATATATTAGGTCATTCTTGCATTGCTGTATAGAAATACCCAAGTCTGGGTAATTTATATAGAGTAGAGGTTGAATTGGCTCATAGTTCTGCAGGTTGCACAGGAAGCATCGCACCAGCATCTACTCACTTCTGGTGAGGCCTCAGAAAGCTTTTACTTATGACAGCAGGCTAAGTGAGAGCAGGTATCTCACATGGCAGAGGGGGAGCAAGAGAGAGAGAGAGAGTAGGGGGTTCCACATGTTTTTAAACAATCAGATCTCATGTGAACTCACTCATCAACAAAGGGATGGTGCTAAGTCATTCATGAGAGATCCACCCACTTGATCCAAACACCTCCCACCAGGCCCCACCTTCAACACTGGGGATTACATTTCAACATGGGATTCGGTGGGGACACAGATCCAAACCATATCATAGGGGAAAGATTCTGCTTACCTGCCTTTTTGACATCAAGTTTGTCCAGTGAAATATATAATGAAATATAAGCAGAACTAATGTCTGTTCCTTCTCAACAGAAGCTTTCAGAGACAATGCATATTGCGCTATGCCTTCTCTTTGTGTCTGCTATGAGTATCAGTCCTGTTTCAGACAGAGGCTGTTCCGGCAGCCTGGACTCTGCAGCAAAGACGACAATGAACAACACAGTCATATTTGATATAAAAGGACATGCAGTGAACAAGAAATGAGCCTTTGTTCTTTTAAGTATACTGTGATTTGGGGGTTGTTTGTTACTGCAGTTTAAGCCAGTTTGTCCTGATTGATACACATCTCATTTCTTAGTTTTCTCCTCTGTAAAACATGTTAAAATAATTATTAATCTTCAAATTTGTTCATTCAGCAACTCTTTAGCTTGATCTTACTAAATGCAAGACACACGCTAGAAACCAGTAGGTTCCACAAGATTGAAATGGTGTCAGCCTCTTGTTATCAATAAGTTTATAAAATAACAAAAAGAACAGTAGTATATGCATAATTAAATATATGTCAGAAATTGCTCAATCCCACCAGATAGGAATTGATAAAAATACTTTGGGAAATTAAAAGAAAGAGGTCCCTTTTTAACTGATAGCTTCCAAAACTCTTCCTATAGGGGTATTGAGTTTGAAGGTTGGATAGCACCAAACTTGGGAAGATAAACTGGAGGAGGTTTTTCCTTCTAGTAGAAATGACTTGGGTATCAGGAAGCACAGATAATTTAAAGAGAAAAATATTTTAGAGTGTTTGTGAAGGGAGTAGAAATTAATGTAGAATAGTACTTGGATGTCATGTTTTGGATAGTCTTAGCTAAGAAATTTGAACTTTATTTTGTAGAAACTTAGTAGTATTAACTTTTTGAGGCAGAGTATGACAATAGTTTGTTTAATTAGAAAGAGGGACGTCAACATGGAAGTCCATTTAGAATATTATTGCTGTTTTGTAGACTAGCAGTCATCATTTTTCATTTGTAAAAGGCCAGAAAGTAAATATTTTAGACTTTGTGAGTCATATGGCCTGTGTTGCAACTTCTCTACTCTGCCATCATAACATGAAAGCAGACATAGACAAAAAATTAAATAAATTGGCATAACTATGTTCCAATAAAACTTTAGCACTTTCAGAGAATGTCCTGAGGGAATGGAAAACTCCCCTTGACTTCCTTCCCTCCAGTGGCTTCATGTCACTCTATACTATGCACTAACACTCTGCATGAAGACTTCCTTTAAAACAGGGTCATTTCTGCTTAAAAGAGAAATGATGACATCTGTTCCAGGGGAGAAAGTCTAAAAAGTAAAGAGAGTCTAAACTAGGGCAGTGAAGGATGGAGAGGAGGAACAGAGTGAGAAACATTGATAGAGGGTGGATTTACGGGAATAAAGAACACTAAAGGCAGAGTAGCTTTGAGAGGGGGAAATCATTTCAATTTTGAACATACTGAGTTTGATGTGAAAGGCAAATGAGATAATGTAGTAAAAGGTGCTTCACAAACTGAGAGGTGAAATGGAAGGGTTGTTTTAAAAGGAAATGACTGAAACAATTTTATGACTCAACCCAAACCCAATCAACACTCCTGCAAAAGCAATCAAAGCGCATGAGCTATACAGATTGTGGGACTGCCCTATTAAATTTCTAGGTCAACATCATGGCATTATGATATTATTTTTATCACTACTATTTCCTTTGAAATGAAGGGCAGCTGTTCCTATAGACTGATGTAGGTGAATACATTTACCTGTTTACACATGAGCCTAGATAGAACTGCTAAAAGAGTTGCAAAGCTATTTGTCTGCAAATCTTTAGTGGGTGAGATTTTTAGTTCAGGAGTGAGGGATAAAATTTGATAAACCCTCCTCAGCTTGGTTCTCCTTATTAGGTTTTTTTTAGTGTTTCTTTAAAACTTGACCTTTATAGAAACAGATAAGATTATTTCTTCATACCTTAATTATCAAGTCAAATGATAAGTTAAAAAAATGCAGCTTTTAAAGATTTGTACTCATAGGAATTCATTTACTGGGAGGAACTACTGTATGAATTTGTCAAACTTAAAGAATTGTCTTTTCCTTTTTATCTTGCCTTACTTTTACTTTTTAGTTATATTAATGCCAGTTGAAGACTGAAGATTAAAGTCATTAGATAATTCACTGACACCAGAGACGTTGACTCCATCATCTTGCTTCCCTGAAAGGAAGGAAGCAATGTACACATGCTAACTATTTTTAGAACGAGCAAGCTCATGAGATAGGAAACTTCTAATAACTTATTATGGCTAGGCAGAGAAGCAAAACCAGCAACAGGTAGCATTACATGGTGGTTAAGAGCCTGGCTTCTGGAGCCAAGCAGGTTGAGCTTGCCCTGTTATTTCTTAGCTATGTAACTGTTGAGCAAATCACTTAACTTCTTTGTGCCTCAGGTTCATCATTTGTTAAATAAGAAAATAATACCTGGTCAGGTGCAGTAGCTCACACCTGTAATCCCAGCACTTTGGGAGGTCGGGGCGGGTGAACCACTTGAGGTCAGGAGTTCAAGATCAGCCTGAGCAACATGGTGAAACCCCATCTCTACTAAAAATACAAAATTAGCCAGACATGGTGGTGCACACCTGTAATCCCAGCTACTTCGGAGGCTGAAGCAGGAGAATCACTTGAACCCGGGGGTGCAGAGGTTGCAGTGAGCAAGATCGTGCCATTACACTCCAGCCCAGGCAACAAGAGCAAAACTCCATCTCAAAAAAAAAAAAAAAAAAAGGGAAAGAAAAGCATATATATATGTGTGTGTATATATATATGTGTATATATATGTGTATGTGTGTATATATATATGTGTGTATATATATGCTCCAGAGTGCATAAGAGGTAGCAGTTCATTACTACTGGGGACAGAGGAAAAGAGAGCTTGATAGCAGGGTATTGTGAGAAGAATATTTCAGGTTGATGGCAAATAGTAGGGGAAATACATAAATGTGTAATAATACCTATCCTGTAAATAATATATAGGAGATTTATTATTGTGCCCTATAAGGACTAGCTATTATTATGAGTTGCTGAGAGCAACAGAACAGTGTAAACCTAAAGGATGGGCCAAGGGTTTAAATGTTACAGAAGAGTGGCTAAGATTTCAAAGCTCAGTGCATGTGGCAGAGGCATGGTGGAGGGTGTGCCCAGGTTCATATATTGCATTAAATGTGAGAAACCCTGGACTATGAACCAAGAAAATGCAAAAGCGGAAGTGATGGAGGAAATGAGACACAATAATGAAGATATTGAGAGGAGAGTGTGGGCCTAGAGTGAAGCTTTTC
This sequence comes from Theropithecus gelada, assembly GCF_003255815.1. Classification (NCBI taxonomy): domain Eukaryota; kingdom Metazoa; phylum Chordata; class Mammalia; order Primates; family Cercopithecidae; genus Theropithecus; species Theropithecus gelada. Next base: position 202,271,819 of record NC_037668.1, on the reverse strand, counting down.
ACGCCAGTACGTCTTTTGAAGGCCCAGCTCTCTTCTCTCTCAGGGGCTCCTTCATCTGTCATAGAGTCCACAGCTTTTAAGGGCCAACATTTGAAGTCAGCCTGGTTCTCTTGTTTGAGCTGGATAGAACATTTTAGAGCACCGTCTATTCTTAAAGAGGAAGTTTAAAAATAAAAGAACCTTGAAGAGGAAAAAATGTAGACACTCAATCTAACCTTTTCATTTTACCAGCCAAAGCTAAATAGAATGCAGGTTACCTGTTTTTCAGTCAGGCACCATCATTTCCTAATTGCTATAAAATTTATTATTGTTGTTGTTATTATTATTATTTGCCATAAGAAGCTTCCTGTATTCTTTTAATATAACAAAAACACAATTCACAAGCATTATAAAACCCATGGTGTCTGACTATTAAAAAACTTAAGTGGCGCACACTTGTCCCAGCTACTGGGGAGTCTGAGGAGGGAGGATCACGTGAGCCCGGGGGATCAAGGTTGTGGAGAGCTATGATTGTGCCATTGCACTCCAGCCTGGGTGACAGGGCAAAACCCTGTCTCTAAAATTTTTTTTTTTTTTTTAACTAACCTGGTTTTATTACAGAGATTCCAGAGACAGCTACACGTAAAAGGGTGATATGCCCCAGATTAGCTACCCAGGGAGGCGGCATGCCAACTTAGGTGGTGTCACCACTACTAAAAATTCCCCAAGGCAATCAAAACTGAGAACCTCCTAGGAGCTTAGCATTTTGCAAAAGCAGCATAAAACACTTAAACAAGTCACAGTTGTGTTGGAATGGGAAGGCCTGGAAATATAAACCAAACAGTGTATTGTCTAAATTGATAGAGATTACAATTGTCTGAAAGAAAAAGTTGACTTTTAACTAGAGTTCAGAGTAGGTTTACAGAAGAAACTCTTAAATTGGGTTCCAGTGGATTTGTCAATGCTTTGGAAGCTGGTGGGGTGGGAGGGTTGGAGCGGGCATAAAAAGTCATGTTGGTGTGCTCTGCTCAAGTCTCCATTCTGTTTCTTCTCCCTCTTTTCAATGCCATGTCCCATTATTTCACTATGGGCTTCCCTTTATCCAGGATCAATATGCCACCTCCTGGTTGTCTTTTACCTACTTCTCCACCTCACTATGGAATCTTCTCTGGGTAGCTCCTGTGCTTGGGATCTTTCACTGGCACTTTTCTGATGCCTTGATTCCAGCTTTACTCCTAAAACTTAAAGGCTGAGGGGCCACACCAGGACAGTGGTAGGGATGGGAATGGGGGTCTTGTAACATACTACATAAACTACACGAAACTCAACATATTTGCAAGACTCAGTTCACATCCATGAGGATCTCATGCTTCTGCCTCCTGCTCCCCTAGCACACGTGATTATCTCTATTTGGAAATGTCTGGCATTTTTGGTGAAGTGAATGGTTCAATAACTTTCTCCATCAGAACAAAAGCTCTTTAAGGTTAGGGATGGGATCATATCCACCTGTCTTGTCCTAGTCCCCACCATCCCTTATCTAGACAATTGCTACAGTTTCCTACACACTCTCCTAACCTCTTGCAGTCTATTTTTCATAAAACAGCTAGAGAACTTTGAGATGTAAGTCACAAAATAGAACATGTCGCTCCTTCCCATTGTTTTTGAAATAAAGTTCAACCCCCTTACCAGGGTTGACAAGGCCCTGCAATGATCTGGTCCCGTCAAAAATTCTTCAGCCTTAACACATGCTATTCTTCTGTATACTCACTGCATTCTAGCCATTGTGGTTTCTATGCATCAAATTTTTTTCGGTCCCAGGACTGTGCACATCCTTTCTTCTGGGTAGAATGCCCCTTGATTTGTATAATTAGCACCTTCTTCATCATTTAGGTCTTAGTATAACGACTACCTTCTTAGAGAAGCTCTGCTTCTTCATCCTATAAAAAAGTAAAATTCCTTACCCTGTTATTTTTTGAGTAATCCGTGTTTTATTCTGTTAAAGTACTTATCACAATTTATCATTATTTTATTTACAGTCATGTGTCACATCACAATGTTTCAGTCACGGATACAGCACAAATGTATCTGGCCCCATAATATTATAAAAGAGCTGAAACATTTCTATTAACTAGTGATATCACAGCCATCATAACTTGTAATGCAGGACATTACCTTTTCTATGTTTAGATATGTTAGATACACAAATATATTTCATTGTGTTGTAATTTCCTACAGTATTCAGTAGAGTAACATGCTGTACAGGTTTGTGTCCTAGGAGCAACAGGCTATACCATATAGCCTGGGTGTGTAGTAGGCTATAACCATCTAGGTTTGTGTAAGTACATTCTATGATATCCCCACGATGATGAAAGCACCTAACTACACATTTCTCAGAATGTTTCACTGTTGTGAAGTGACCCATGACTGTATTTTCCTATATACTTGATATTTTTGTGCATCTGCCCATGAGAATGTAGTGTAAGATCAAAGGATGCAGGAATGGGTTCTATCCAGTGTAGTACCCACTACACTAGTGGATGTCAATATGTATTTGTTAGATTAATATCTCAAGAACAAGCACCTTTCACAGACACATAGAAGACGCTCAATATAAATGTTGAACTGAACGTTACTGGCAAATGTAACATGATCAGATGTAAAGAGGAGCAAAACAGAGGTCTGGCTCAAACACCATACTTCCAGAGTGCATAACAGGTAGCAGTTGATTACCATTGGGGACAGAAGGAAAGAGAGCTTGACAGCAGGGTATTGTGAGAAGGACATTTCAGGTTGACAGCACAGAGTAGGGGAAATACATAAATGTGCGGGAATATTCAGTGGTCTGGGATGACTACAGAGTAGAATATAATGAAGAAAAGAGTGGAAGGGAAAGATGGAAAGTTGGACTGGGATTGAATTATGAAAGTGCCAGAATGTTATGCTAAGGAATCTAGATTTTAAAATGTGAGGGCAAATTGAAGTCCAGGGCATGTTAGAAAACTAGAGGTCATAAAGTTTACCTAATTTACCAAGATTTCCTAGAGGATCTAGAATTGGAATCCAGATCTGCCTCTGTAAAGTTCAAGCACTTTCCATGACACCATACTGTTTCTTTCCACCCGCACAATGCAAATGAATTCTTATGAAACTGCTGTTTCTATTCAGGGCTAAATGCTTCAGAAAAAAGATTTAATCTTTGGGATAATGCTATTTTGAGTTTTCTCCTACTTCTTGGGAAAAAAGGGATTTTTTTCCCCTAGTTAATTAAGTGTGGTATTGTTCTTCCAGGGAAATCAGTGATGCATCGCCTGCTGCTATCAAATGTCAGGGTTAGAGTTCCTGATTTATTGCATGTGCCCGCAAAGCTTGGTGCAGAGAATCAGACACATTTCCCAAAAGTGAGACATATTGGGAAGTCCCCGTTTACCTTCCTGGTATACAGCCCCATATGTTTGCTTTTTAGTCCTGAAAATCAATAACTGAACTCTCATTGATGTCTAGGCCATTGTAGTAAATAAAGAAGGAGGGAGGCTTCTGAGAGCTGAGAGGAAATTGTCATTTGAAGTGGTGCAAGCACAGCCTGGGGCTGAGCCTTGGCCTACATCCTGCCCAAGTGGAGGAGCAGTGCCCCATTTAACATCTGGTAGAAGTAAAGGACGCAACTCCTGCCACAATGACTTATTTCCTTGTATTTGATACTGTCAATCCTTGAGAAATGTTTTCTTTTGTTCTCCCTGAGCAAAGGCTGGAAAAATTCCAAATTTACCTGGAGACCACACATAGTTCACATCCTGCTGTGTGGTTGAATATCTGTCCCCCAGTAGGAAACGGTTCTTCTAAAGCCTGTTGTCAACAATACCTTCCAGATGTTAGCATTTTACAGTTTAAGGAACTTAAAATAGCCTTCAAACTTTTTGCCAGTTTCTCTCATATCCAATCTATTCTTTTACTCTGCCTCCCAAGCTTTCTTTCTAGAATAGCAACCTGATCGGCTTAAGTACCTGAACTACCTCTTCTCCCCCATCAACTACAGAGTAAATTCTGGTCTTCAGAGTAACAAGAAACACACTTTAGTTCTCAGCGTATCCATGCACTTTCATTTATCTCTCCTTCTCTCTCAAAGCTGCAGTAGGGGTGAAGATGTGTGATACATTTTCTCTTCCATCATAAGGGTCACAACCAACACTCCTATAATAAAAGGTTAATAAGAGAAAAACATAACAAATTTATTTAATCCAAGTTTTACATGAAATGGGAGTCTTCAGAAATGAAGACCCAAAGACCCAGGGGAAACTGTCTGTTTTTATGCCGAAGTTCGATGAAGAATGGATAGCCTGTAGCCATGTAGATTAGACAAAAAGATATGAGTTAGTGGTAATGGACTCAGGGGGAAACACAGCAAGGCCTGTCCAGATTCTTCTTGATCTCTCTCTCTATGTAGCATTCCTTCCTCCTGAGTATGGGGCAGGACTCTTCCACAATGAGGGTCTTCAAGGGAGAAGGGAGAGAGTGGCCTTTCTAGGTTTTATGGCTTACTTCGGGGAGGAGGAGTTCTAGTTTCTATGACCCATCTTGGGGAAGAGGAATTCTGGTTTCTGTGACTTGTTTTCGTGAAGAAAGAGTAGTAAGAGGCAGAGGGCAGGAGATGGTCAGGAAGAGACTTGGCTGCTTCTGAGGGCTTCCAGTCTCCTTTAGTTCCAAGTACTTAGCATGCCAAAGCACCATACTTTGGCATACAGTTTCCTGAGCTCTAACACTGCAATCATGCTAAACTCCTCTATGGCCTTCAAACATTGCACTTGCTTTTATTCTTTATGGTTCTGATGACCTAGAGGTCAATAGCAAAGACCCTGGAGTCAAACTGAGATGGCATCACATGACCACCATTTAATCAATGTGTAAGCTCAGGTAAGTACTAAAGTCCTCTATGCTTCATCTGCAAAATGAGAATCATTGAAGAACGTTCTCTCGGGATGGATCATGAGGAATAAGTGAATTAATTGGCATAAAGTGCTTAAACCAGTGCCTTGCTCAGTTAGTGACCAATAAAATAATCTGCTATTACTCTACCCACTATTGTGATGCTCTTCTCTTCTTTGTACAACGACTGCATCTCTAGTTTCCATTTTAGGGTCTCCTTGTGAAAAACCACTCCAGATTCAAAAGGTTGAGTTTAATCTCTATCTTCTGTGCTTTCCTGGAGTTTTGTAAAGTAAATCTTCACTTGACATCATGGATAGGTTCTTGGAAACTACAACTTCAAATGAAACGACATAACTAAACCAATTTTTTCCCATCAACGTTATAATGAAATGACATTGATGATAATGAAATGACATGATGGCATTCAAGGACCTGCTGTACATTGTTTCACTTAAAGTCACAGTTTTCAGTAACCTACTGAGGACATTGAGGACTTACTATATAATAATAAATATATATATAATTGACGAAACAGGATTCAAACTGCTAACTCTGCTAACTGGTCTCCCTGCTTCCACACTCTGCCCACTCATCTCAGTCTTTCTTTCACAAGAGTCAGAATGATCAGATGATGCCCCTCCTCTGCTTCTGTTTCTTCCGTGGATTTCCACTGCACTCTGATAAAGTCCAGCCTCTTGACCACAGCCTACAAATCCTTGCAGGATCTATCGTCTACCTTTCCATCTCCTGTTATGCTACTTTCATGTTGTTCTCAATTCTCCCGCTGGCCCCCTCCTGTTCTTTCCCAATTTTTTTTAATTTTTAGATTTGTGTATATTTATGGATTATAAGTGAAATTTTTTTACATGCATAGATTGTATAGTGGCAAAATCAGGGTTTTTAGGGTATTCATCACCTGAATGATGTACATTGTACCCCTTAAGTAGTTTCTCACCATCTGCTGACTTCTTGCCCCTCATCCTTCTGGGCTCCATTGTTTATCATTCCACACTCTATGTCTATGTGTACACATTATTTAGCTCCTACTTATAAGTGATAACATGCAATATTTGTCTTTCTGTGTCTGATTTGTTTTACTTATGATAATGGCCCCCAGTTCTATCTAAGTTGCTGCAAAAGGTATGATTTCATTGTTTTTTATGGCTATGTTCTTTCCCAATTTAGATAAAGAACACTGGCACTTGCTCTTACTTCTATTTGGAATACTAATTCCTAGGCTTCTTGCGTTGCTTTCTCCTTCTCACCCATCAAATCTCATTTGAGATACCACCTCTTCAAAGAGGCCTTTCAACTGACCACCTTGGCTAAATTAGCCCTTCACCATCTGATTACTCTCTAGCGCATCACCTGCCCATTTTATTCATGGTACAGGTCAAAATATGGAATTACCTGATTTGTTTGTTTTCTGACTCCTTCCACTGGGATGAAACTCTACTACAGTGGAGATTTTGTCTGCTTGTTCACCATGCTAAATACAGTTCTTCAAAGAGTACCTGACACAAACTAGGTAGTCAAAAGATATTTCTTAAACAAATGCATAAATAAAAAGTAGATCTTTTGAGAGTAAATCTCTTCCACACTACCAGAGTCATTCAGGAATGACAAATCACAGAATAACAGAATTTGATGCTTTGTGCATATCAGAGAAAGAAAGTGGAAGGTTGTCAAGGTATCATGATGTACCAGTCCTCGCCTCCTCAAACACAATCTGCAAGTCCCACAGTGAAAAAATAAGTTAACTCATGTGAAGCATTTTACAAACACTTTTAAAAAAGTTTTAAAACTCCTAGGAAAGCAAGATTTAATAGTCAAAGAAGCGAGTAAATATGAAATGCCTGAACAGAGTAATGAGCTAAGCACAAAGTTAGAGACCTGGTTTTAATAGGGAACCACCACATTGAGGTCTGCAGCAACTCCTGCTTTCACGGAGCAAGAAATTGGGCAAGTGAACACTCCTTGAATAAAATATGTAAAATTAATTTTGGCTTATGTTCTATACTGTGTATAATAGAATGATAAAAATTATTTGATTAGCACTTCACTTTGTAGTTTAGAAATATCTCTATTTACACAGTTTATCTCATTTGAAAAGACGGTTGAGTGATAGGGTAGCATGGTGGACAATCCACATAACTGAGTATCGAGACACCTGTATGTGGACCCAGCTCTGTTAGTGAGAAGCTGTAACCTCAGCAAGCCACTTTCTCTTTCTGGGTCTCTATTTCCTTTTTGATAAAATAAGGGTGTTAGGCTACATTGCCTTTAAAGTCCCATTTTGTCTTTAAAGTCCCATCTATTGCAGTGATTTATATTTAACTCATGACAAATCAGGCTTCTCTTATTCTAAGTCCAAGAGATAAAGCTCTTATTGTGGAATTTCAAGCATCAGTAAACCTTTTCGGGTCCTCACTTATGTTCCTAAAATCAATCTGTTTGAGTGATCACTCTTTCAGGTGTCCATGTAAACAAAGAAGGCTGTGGTCTTTCTTTGAGTGACCTTCTTTCCCTTTTAATTAGTCTGTCCTCTTTAATGTCAGTTCCAACTGATTCCTCTCCCTGGTCCATCTTCCTTGGTCTAAGGGCCTCCCTAATTTCACATTGCACTGCAGTTCCTTCCACACCACCATCAAGAATGGCTGTCAGCATTCACTTGTTCTGTGTTATAATTCAAGGAAGAGTTGCCCAGTATCTACTCTAATAAATGTCTTTCTATCTTTATGGGCGGCTAGAGGCTTTTTCCTATAATTTAAATGCATCTTCTGTAGATTATGGTCCCTCCACCACCTTACATTTGTCTGCTGTCTCCTTGCTCTGCTAGTCATGGAAGGTGTTGGTAGTGGGAGCAGTGTGGGATGTTCAAGGGCACATATTGGGTCGGGCCATGTATGGGCATTGCTTTGTGACATTCTTTCTATATTTTTGGTATTTTGCATTTCACTGGAACCTAACTATTTTTCATCTCTTCCACCTAAACCATTTGATGCCTCTGTTTCTTAAATATAAAGTACAGATCACTGTAGCCTATGATCAGGAACCTATCTGCTTTCAAAATGAAAGCTGTTTTGGTCAGATCTAGCAATTAATTCTCTTCTTCCACTTATAGCTTTCCTCTGTAACTCTGGTGTAGGTATTTGATATATGGCTATAAGATGTGAAACACCTGAATGATTCTCTCCATGCAGGCGTTTCAGTTTATGATATTGTATGTAAAAGATACTAATTGTCCAGGTGTTCAGAAACACCTATAGGGCTTAATATTCTTAACGAATCGTTTTAAGGCTGGTGATACGCAAAGCAAACTATGTATTTTTCTGCCTGCTCTGTCTCTTTCTTTCTACATCCCTCTTTCTTTATCTTTTGAAATATCAGTTTGGAGACTTAGAATTACATAAGACATAAACCCATTTGATGTAAGAATTGCTGTGTATATTTGCTCACCTACTCCCTCCTTTGGTCCTCAAGCTGCTGGTTTAGACTTTTTACAGGACACAGGCATGTAAAGGAGAAACTGTCAGTGCTAGGCTGAATTCTGTTGTTACTAAGATTTCTAGAAAAGTATTCCTCAGTCAGGTTGATTACGGATATAGCAAATCTATTTTTCCTAGGGTAGTTTCTCTATGTAGCCGGGCTTATAACTGTCTGTCATCCAGCTATTTCTCTCCACCTTCTTGTTTGCATAACAACCAAGGCAACTTCTGCAAATCACTGCGTGGAGACGATGATCCTGCCAGCTCCCTTTTGGAAATCGTGAGGATCAGATCTTGGACCATGTATCATATGATGCTTCTAATCCAAAAGAGGAAGGGCACTGGGAGTCAGCTCCTAAGTAAGCTTCAGAATTCCTGCTGGTACTTTTCCTTCCAGGAAGCAACTTTCCTTGATATTGTTTTTTACAGAAATATGAATGAATACTATATTTTGCAGCATTGTACACTTTTTTCCTTTTCTAGAAATTCTAAACCTCTGACATTGGTAGAGACATTGAGTACATTTTTTTCCATATCCCTACTTTGCTGAAGGATTTTCTCTGCTCGTTCACTTAGCATTGCTGATGCGTCAGTCTTTTCCTTCTCATCTCTTTCAGGGGCTGGAGAGGCAGAGGGAGACAGAGGAGCTGGTACTGCAGAGCTGTCGTCTGATTGGCTGGACCGTCGTAGCTGGGCTATAAAAGAGACCCCTACAGGCTTAGGAGGAAGACGCTCAGAGGATTCTGACAATATCTTTACCGGAGAAGAGGCAAAGTACGCTCAAAGCCGAAGCCACAGCTCCTCCTGCCGCATTTCTTTCCTGCTTGCGAATCCCAAGCTGTTAAATAAGATGTGCAAAGGGCTTGCGGGTCTGCCGGCTTCTTGCTTAAGGAGGTAAGATTGCTTTCAGTCATTAACCGTATTAAACTTTTGGATAGACTTTCTCAGTTATTTACATGTTGTACTTACTAACCTAGTTCTGTGCAATTAGAAACAGTGTGGTCAGGAGAGCACGACTTTCTAACTTTCCTCCAAGACTAGCTAGATACTGTGACTTAAGACATGTGCTCCCCAAATTTCAGTCCTTATGTGTTGTTTCATGTGACCTCAGTTTTGAGAACTGTTCTTTAAGCCAGGTCTAAGCAAGCTAGTTTTAATTAAGAAGTGAGATGAGGCTTGAGGCTATGTATAGTGGTCTGCAATATCTCCATCTGTGATTACTGCTGTTATTTAAGCATCCCTGGAGTACATAGAAGCCTGGGTCTGGGCTTTCTGATTGTATGCTACATCTTGTTTCAGGAAAGGTACCCCAGAATGAGGTTTGGCTCCATCATCAGAAAGGCACTATGCTTTCTGTGTAGTGCTGCAGTATCTTTCAGTCTCTATGTTCTTATAAGCAAATGTTACAATGAGATATGAGTTCCAAAGCCAGATCTTCCTTATCTCTCTGCCCCATCTCTAGTTCTTAAAGTGTCTTATATGAGTGTGGTTGAGAAGTATTGATCATTACAAATCAGTTAACAGTTTTGTAGATCTCACCTTAAAGATATTGTTTTGTTAATATACTCTCTTGATTTTTTTAAAAGACCTTACAGACATACAGCTATTCATTTGTTTTTCGTTTGTTCAAAAAAGGTATAAACAAATGCATTCAGAGAATGATCGTATATTAGTCAGTTGAAAATTAAACACAAAATGAGTGCATATTACATTACTTAATCTTGCAGTTAAAGGTAAAAAGTCAATCTAAAGTTATACTACCTGCTTTCTTATTGCGCTGCAAATAGAAATTAACCCAAATTTTATTTTGGAAATAGTCTCAGAAAACATAATTTTTTATGTACTATTAAAACATTTACTTTTCAAATATTCTGTCATTCAGGAGTATGGAAGTATCTATGGCTTCTTTAAAATGAAGCAGGAGGGTCTGGCAGAGAGTATCTATGAAATAAGTTCCTCTGACCTTCACGCTTAATTTTCTGAATGGAGTGGAGCAAATTACTTCAAGCTTCAGTTAACTTACATATGAAATGAACCATACAAAAATACAAGAGTGTCAGGAGAAAGTTATGCCCTGGTAAATATTTTGCAAAACAGATAAAAGGTAATACTAGAGCTCTGTCCTCAAAGAGTTAAGCAGCTAATCTAAGGAGGTAAACTTTATGTCAGCAGAATGAACTGCTCTTCCCTTTCCTCACCAATAAATTGCAAATCGTCTAGTCCAACATCTTTGCCACCAGTGCCTGAGGCTCCAGAGGAGCCATCGCCTGCTCAAGGTCACATAGGTTGGTGGGTGAATTAGGACCAAATCTAGATTTCCTGACTCCAATAACTTCTGAAGTCATTTTGGTTTTTATTTTTATGTTTTTTTTTTTTAAATAAGAATACTTGCTAAGCACACTTAGCCCCTGCATTGATCAATAACTCTCAGATCTCAGGTGGATCCAGCACATAGAAATATGAATTCATTTCTATTTGGACTTCATGATATACTTATATTATCACCTTGGAATCACCCTAACATTCAGGATTATATCCTGTTATCATCAAAAAGGATGTTGCATCCCCTGAACAGTCATCAGTCAGGGAAGCAGAGGAAGGAAAGTAATCTTGCAAGGAAGAGAAAATACTATTTAAGGGGCAGTCAGAGAACATAATGGAATTCAAACTTTCTGGGAAAAAACCTACATACATAAATGTATTAGGGGCTATGTTAAATGTCTTTCTATCTTTGAGGCTTTATTTTCCCCACTCCAAATAGACACATTTAGTTATTCATTTCTCTTAAAATGGTATTTCTATTTTTAAATTATTTCTTGGCCTTTTTAATAAAAGAGATGCAAGCAAGAGGATATTTAATAAAAAGTAAGAGAGTTGAGCTTAAGGCTTATTAAAAGACCCCCTTTTTCTAGTTAGTCAGGAGCCCTATTGTGCCAGGCTACCTATTAAATGGTGGCAATAAACTGGAAGCTCAGTGATGACTCTAGCCTGCTTCTCCTAATAGCTTTTAAGCCTCAAATGCCCTTTAGAGTGTGTATGTCCTTTAAAGTAGCGTTAAAAAGGAAAGCAGGAGCAGCAGATACTGTCTGGAAAGAAGCCCCAAGGGGCTGAGGTTTCAGCTTGGGCATTTGCTTTCACCGTCCCATGTTCCATTTCCCTCTGCTGGGGCTGCGCACCTCAGTGTATTCTTCCTCTATACCTCATAGCAGGAACTGCGTGGCCCCCACATACATGACTGGAACTGAATAGACTTTTACTTTCCCAAGGTGCTTCTACAGTTCCCTCTGCCAGCAGGGGAACAGATGGAAATAGCAATCACCTGCCAGAAGGTGGCGTGCAGAAAGGATGTGCATCTTTTGCCGCTACTGCTTTCCAACTCCTAAAAATTACTCAGAGATCACTCATGTTTTCAGTGATTCAGGTTCTACTGAAGATACCAAAGGTATTCTGTTGGTCAAAATGACAGGCATATAAAGGCTTCTGAGGTTTCTGAGGTAAACTGAAGGGTCAGAATTCCAGTTGTGAATGAAGGAACTAGTGTTACGACTCTGCCTCAAGGTTTTGTAGCAAGTCGTAGGGAACCAAAAGAGGAATCTTGTTTTCCTGAGAGTTCATGCCAACTCCAACTCCCATTCCCTAAACTGTCTCTGAGCCATAGACTAGTAATGGACTCTTCAAGCTCTATCATTAGGTATCTTTTAAAGAAAGCTGGTTATCACTATTTATTCATTTTTTTCTCTTCTGTGCAGTGCAAAAGATATGAAACATCGGCTAGGTTTCCTGCTGCAAAAATCTGATTCCTGTGAACATAATTCTTCCCACAACAAGAAGGACAAAGTGGTTATTTGCCAGAGGTAAGAGAAAAGGCCTTGGTGAAGATCTACTGAGTATTAACTATCTGATGATAGAGATGTTCTGTAAGAGGGAAGTTGTGCTCCTAGTTAAGCCAGATTTGGATCAAGATAGCCTCCATTTTCATGGAGATCTTAACTACATTTGAAATGTCCATACATTTAGTGAAAAACTGCCCTCATCAATAACATATTTTGTCATAATGATGGAAAATAAAATCTCTGCTTTTATTCGGGATCTTAGATTTCTTACCCCAATTTTTTTTCGTGACATTCCAATTATTCTGTTTCTCTCTATTTTTTCTAGGGTAAGCCAAGAGGAAGTCAAGAAATGGGCTGAATCACTGGAAAACCTGATTAGTCATGAATGTAAGTCTGACAGCAACCTGGGATGAGGTACTCTGGATAAGACAAGTTATATTATGCTGGTCTAATAGAAACTGCAGCAAGGCCTGGCTTCTTTCTGATGTTCAGACTCAGGAGACTCTTTAGGTCTTAAATTCAGTCTGTTTATAATTTTAATATGCCCTAGAGCCTTGTGATATACAATGAAAAGTTTAAGCAGGAACCATGTGGAAAACCATCTCTCTCATCACAAGGAAAAAGGGAAGAGAGAGAAAAAAAAATGATAAATATCGATGCCTTCTTGCAAAGTCAATCTCAGTTTCTCTTTCCCAAATCGACCTTGGTAATTGATAGCTGCATAGGTATTTCAGAAACAAAATACTTTCTTGAAAGAGGCTTCCAACTTGGGTAAGAATCATTAGGTAGAACTGGGATCCACTAGATATCAAACACAGATTAGGTTTACCTGACTCCTAAGTGACTTGGAAAAAGTGGGGGAAAAAGGAATTGCTTGAACCTACGCTTTATCCCCCAAGTACCTCAGCTTTATGTGAAATATCATATCCAAGAGGCTAGCCAGTGTGATGACAACTGTGGTCCTTTCTTCTGTATCATAGGTGGGCTGGCAGCTTTCAAAGCTTTCTTGAAGTCTGAATATAGTGAGGAGAATATTGACTTCTGGATCAGCTGTGAAGAGTATAAGAAAATCAAATCACCATCTAAACTAAGTCCCAAGGCCAAAAAGATCTATAATGAATTCATCTCAGTCCAGGCAACCAAAGAGGTAGGTTTTTTATGGATACATAAAAATTGTACATATTTGTGGAGTATGTGTGATATTTTGATACATGCATACAATGTGTAATGATCAAATCAGGGCAATTGGTATATACATATCTCAAACATTTATTATTTCTATGTGTTGAGAACATTCCATATCTCCTCTTCTAGCTATTTTAAAATATACAATAAACTATTGATAACTATAATCACCCTAATGTGCTATCAAACACTAGAACCTATTTCTTCTACACAACTTTCTATCTATTCCTCCTACCCATTAGCCAACCTGACCAAAAAGGTAAGCTTTTATGGCAGAGAAATCTCTGGATCTTAGTGAAGGTTCCTAGAATATTGGAGTTGACTATCATAACCTTGACAACTCCAAATAAATCAGTTTTTTAAAAAATCTCTTCTATCCAGGTGACTTACCATAACCTCCCTTCATGAAATTTTCTGATTAATCTCCCCAATTTGTTAGACAGAACGGATCTTGCCCTGCCCACTCTAGAGCAGAATGAACCTTTTATACTCTCGCACATGTGCCGAGGAGGAGCCTAATGTCACTTTTTTTTTGCTTCTGAAATACAGAGGGTGCACAGTCACTTACAGGTCACTACAAAGCATAGAGCCTTGCATCCTCAACAGGGATATAGGTCTAATGAAGCCTTGGCCTTTGCCCCTCAGGTGAACCTGGATTCTTGCACCAGGGAAGAGACAAGCCGGAACATGCTAGAGCCTACAATAACCTGCTTTGATGAGGCTCAGAAGAAGATTTTCAACCTGATGGAGAAGGATTCCTACCGCCGCTTCCTCAAGTCTCGATTCTATCTTGATTTGGTCAACCCTTCCAGCTGTGGGGCAGAGAAGCAGAAAGGAGCCAAGAGTTCTGCAGACTGTGCTTCCCTGGTCCCTCAGTGTGCCTAATTCTCACCTGAAGGCAGAGGGATCAAATGCCAAGACTCTATGCTCTGGAAAACCTGAGGCCAAATATTGATCTGTATTAAGCTCCAGTGCTTTATCCACATTGTAGCCTAATATTCATGCTGCCTGCCATGTGTGAGTCACTTCCACGCATAAACTAGATATAGCTGTTGGTGTTTGAGTGTTCATCAGGGTGGGACCCCATTCCAGTCCAATTTTCCTAAGTTTCTTTGAGGGTTCCATGGGAACAAATCTCTAAATAAAGGCCTGGTAGGTCTGGATTTTCAAAGATTGTTGGCAGTTTCCTCCTCCCAACAGTTTTACCTTGGGATGGTTGGTTAGTGCATGTCACGTGACATCCACATGCACATGTATTCTGTTGGTCAGCACGTTCTCCAGACCCTAGATATTTAGATGAGGTTGATCTATGGTATGCGCTTGTGTGTATGTCTATGTCTATATATAATATATATATTATATATATTACTCAAGTTGGAATATAATATATATTATGTATATATTATATATAGACATAGACATACACACATATACATTATTTCTGTACATAGATGTCTGTGTATACATATGTATGTGTGAGTGTATGTATACACACACACACACTTTTGCAAGAGTGATGGGAAAGACCCTAGGTGCTCATAACTAGAGTATGTGTATGTACTTACATGCATGTTTTCATCTCTGTTCTTTCATACTACATTTGAACAGGGCAAAATGAATTAACTGCCATGTAGGCTAAGAAAGAAATGCTATCCTGTGGAAAACTGGTTTTGTAAAATTCCATGGATCTTGCTGGAGAAGCATCCAAGGAACTTCATGCTTGGTTTGACCACTGACAGCCTCCACCTTGAGCACTATTCTAAGGAGCAAATAGCTTAGCTCCTTTGAGCTGGTTTTCACTGATGGCACATTTGAGCTCCTAAGCTGCCAGCCTTCCCTTCTTTTCCTGGGTGCTCAGGGCATGCTTATTAGCAGCTGGGTTGGTATGGAGTTGGCAGACAGGATGTTCAACTGAATGAAGAAATGCAGTTAAGGCCTTGCCAGCAACACCTGCCATAAGTTACTGGCTGAGCGAGGGCACAGAAGTTAAAAGTTACTGTTTTTATCCTCTATCCTCTTTTCCTCTCCTGATCAAGGTGCTCTTCTCATTTTTTCCTGAGAACCTTAACCATCAGATGAGGCTCCTTAGTTTATTGTGGTTGGTTGTTTTTCTTTATAATGGCTCTGGGCTATATGCCTATATTTATAAACCAGCAGCAGGGGAAAGATCACAGTTTATAAGAGGGAAACAAGTTCTCACAATTTGAAAAGCCCACATAAGTGTTCTCTTTTAAGGTAGAATCTTGTTAATTTCATTCCAAACATCAGGTCTAACAGAGACTGGAGGCATTTCTTTTTAGGCTCTGAAACTAAATGAGAGGAAAAGGAAAGAAAAAAATGATTGTCTAACCAATTGTTAGAATTACTGTTTGAAACTTTTCAAGGCACATTGAAATACTTGAAAACTTCTCATTTGTGTTATTTATGATGTTATTTTGTACGTGTTATTATTATTATATTGTTTTATAAATGGAGGTGCAGGATATCACCTGAATTATTAATGAATGCCCAGGAAGTAATTTTCTTCTCATTCTTCTAAAACGACTGCTTTTGAAAGTGCACACACATGCATCCACATATACTGCATTCGTTGCTCCAGTATAAATTACATGCATGAGCACCTTTCTGACTTTTAAGCCAATATAATGGGCTGCAAAATGAAGACACCAGAGTGTGTGCATACAAATCTCACTGTATTAAAGATGTAAGTTTTCTAATTGTACCCTTCTTGTCTCTTCGGCAATCTTGCCCTTAATATCCCTGGAGTTCCTCATCAGTGTCATTTTCTGTTATATGCAGTTCCACAGTTTTGTCTCTAGTTGACTTCAAATGTTTAACTTTATTGGTCTTGCCCTAAATAATTGTCATGACTTTCAGATTGTATCTGAACTCACAGACTGCTGTCTTACTAATAGGTCTGGAAGGTCATTCTGAATGAGAAGTAAATTATTTTATGTAATACATTTTTGAGTGTGTTTTTCAGTTGTATTTCCCTGTTATTTCATCACCATTTCCGATGGTGAGCTTGCCTGCTCATGCTCCCTGGACAGAATACTCCTTCCTTTTGCATGCCTGTTTCTATCATGTGCTTGACAGGCCTCAAAGCTGATGCTTCCAGTGAAACACATGCATCTTAATAATAAGGGTAAATAAACGCTCCATACAAAACGATTTGCTTGGAAACACATTAATGATCCACAGAGACACGCTATGAGAAACATCAGGGTATAGGGTGACTTTAGAAAAATACTCATACTGAGTCTTTAATCTCTCCTATGCCAGTGAACTCTGGGAAAGAAAGGACAAACTGAATATTGTTTATTCTTTAGTTCATGCCACTGCTCTGCTTGACTCAACTCATGGAACCAAGGCAATCTTAGCTTCAGAGACTGCTAAACAGACTAAGTGATTTGCTTGCAGATTCTCTATCAATTTTCAATGGATAGAGTTCACCTTCTAGAGCCATTCTTTTATTTCCAGTTAACTGCCTGTTTGAGAGATGGTTAGCAGTGGGAAATTGAGAGAGTTGAAAGGAGCTGTAGATTCTTACCCAAACTTCAAAATCCTTCCCTCCCTTTTGTTAATTCACTTTCCTGGAAAAGAGGTCATAGAACGTTCACATCCTCAGTAATAGGCCCTGCGCTGTGTCTGTTATGTCATGAGACTCCCATTTCCTGACCTTTCTTTCCCATTGGAAGACTAGTAGTTACAAGATGTTAAGGACAGATGATCTTCAACACTTTTGAGTAATAGATCCTTTTAAGGATCTGGTAAAAACTATGGACCGAACTGTCTTTTAAGAAAAAATTAAGGGAGGAGTCTAAATCTAAGTTTTGTGTGTTTTGGGGGGAAACTCTCAGAATCTCCCCTCAAAACACACAAAACTATCATTCTTCTCTTATACTATAGGTGTGTCAGACTCTCACTGAGTCTGTATAGTTGCTGCTCCCTGTATTTGATAATATCTATCAAGAACTGCAGGGTAATTCAAAGTCACTGCTATTAGCAGCAAGTGTGAGCAGTGTTGGTGTGAGCAACTCCCTCATTCTTTCTTTCTTCTTTACAGTTGTCTGTTAAAGAAATAAAAAAAATTGGCTGACCCTTTTTCTGAAGATAATGTATATCAAGGACCACCTTTTGAAAAACACTTGTTATTGCTTGTTCTGTGAATGGTCTTTATATGAATAACACACTTAATTCTCACAACAAACTTAAGATATATATGCCAATCATGAGCATTTCCCCTGAAAATTTTTATAGATGGGGAAACTGAGGCACAGAGACATAACTTGCCAAGGTGCCTCAGGCTGTATTCTGGCACTCCATGTTAATAATGCATAGATTTTTACAGTTGGAAATGTGATTACAGAAGTATGAAAGAGGAAAGGGGAAGGAAAATAAATAAAAAAGAAGTACCTTGATGATAAAATCAACTACTTATCAGCCTATGCCAAACATGTGGACAAAAAAAAAAGCATCAGAGCAAAGCCAGTCAGATAAAGCGGCTCATGTAATGAGCCAGACTCAAAAACACATCATAAAACTAAACTGCACCATTTATTTAATTCAGAGGCTGAGTTCAAAACATGAATCTGCTTAGGCCATTAAACCACAAGATGACCAACTAAATTATCTGATGTTTTAATACGCATTGTTTTGCTAATCCAGATGTCACATGGAAATATGACATGAGGAAGGAAAATACTGGGTTTTCTTCTGTTTATGATATAAATTGCAAAAAAACTGATGAGATGACTTAGAATCCATTTAGAATTAGAATACAGTTTTCAAAAATTTTGCTGCCCAGCTAACTCAGTCAGTAGAGCATGAGACTCTTAAAATCTTGCATGCAAAGAGATTATTGGGAGAGTTGAGATCAGGAATTATTCTATTTCTAAGGCACCCAAATGGAGGCAAACAATGCCTAGAGAGAGAGCTAGGTTTCCAAAGGAGACTTAAAATTTAACAGTAGGGCTTGGTGCAGTGGCTCACACCTGTAATCCCATCCTACTTGGGAGGCCTAGGCAGGTGGATCACTTGAGGTCAGGAGTTTGAGACCAGCTGGCCAACATGGTGAAACCCCTTCTCTACTAAAAATACAAAAATCAGCTGGGTGGTGGTGGGGCACGCCTGTAATCCCAGCAACTCGGGTGGCTGAGCCAGAATCTCTTGAGCCTGGGAGGCAGAGATTGCAGTGAGCCAAGATCACGCCACTGCACTCCAGCCTAGGGGACAGAGTGAGACTCCCTCTCAAATATATATATATATATTTAACATTAGTATCTTATACTATGTCCTGCCTATGCTGAGTGCTTTGCAGCTTCACATTATCTTATTAAATCCTTACAACAAAACTCTAAAGCATATGGTATTAATATAGTTTCATTGTAGATGGGGAAATTTTGAAATAGAATTTAAAAATTTACCCAAGATCATATACAAAAGAAGTGGTAAAGCCAAGGTTAAACCCAGAAATTCACCTCCACACGGCACACATTTGAGTACTCTAGTCAAAGAAGCCAGAAAAATAGGGACAAATAGAAAGAAGGAACAAAAGAAAGTAAAGGAAGAATAACAGGAAGAAATGGAAATGGAGAGAAGAGGTAAACAGATGAAAAGACTGGAGAAAAGAAGGGAAGGAAAGAAGGAAAAGACAGCAAAGAAAATGTGGAAGAAAAGGACATGAAAGAGAAGAAGGAAAGGAAATGAAGATACAAGTGGTAGGGAAGGACAGATGCCAAATATGCCCAGGTCCTCATGTCATAAGTCAGCTGTGCCTACCCTAGAGCACGATGCTACTATTGGCTGATCTCCATGTAGTCAGCTGTGCCTGTCCTAGAGCACCATGCTACTCCTGGCTGGTCTCCATGTCCCACCTGAGCTGGGGCAGGTAAGAAGCTTCCCAAGGACTAGTGAAAAGTAAGTTTTGGAAGCAAGAAATAGACACCGAGGCCAGATTCCTCTCAGAATCACTTTTCTGTATCCTTTTCTTTCTTTAAGTTTGCTAGATAGTGAACAATCCACAGAGTGACTCTTTTGCTGTTGCTGTTGTTTAACACCTGAAGGAAAAAGAAAAAAGGATAAAGGAATACCTCAACTCTCCTTGATTTTATTTTACCACTGTTTGGGGAGGTATTTTACAGGGAATCTGAGTTAGTCAGTCACTCCAGGAATTACACTCAGACAGCATCCTGGCAGGAAATAGGCACTCGGCACACGGTCCTGGTCACATTGTTCCTGTTTCCCTTCTTGGAGGGGAGCCAATGGTGACCAGAGGGTTTGAGTCAAAGGGAATTGACCCCAAACACACACACACACACACACACGAGTCCCATAAAGGCAACAGCATGTGCAAATCAGTGGTAAGTTAGACCGTGATAATTCGTGAGTAGTGACCTCTTGAGAGTGACTTTGTAGGGTTAACTTTGAAGTCGTTGCTTCTGAAAAAAAGTAAAAGAAAATTTTTGTTGATTTTTTCAAGTATTATTTGTAAAATTCCTAGACTATTCCACGAATCTATTTGGTCTTTGTGTAGCTATCTTCTTCCAGGACAAGATATCCCTGAGACATCTCCTCAATATCAACAAATTATGGGGAACACATTCTAGTGAAGTCACATAAGACAAGATTTGCTTATCTTTTTCTCTCACCACCATACGTTTGAGATCTGCCTGCCTTCTGTTCTTCTTGTTTCTCCCCTATCAGGCCATGGTATTTTTACTACCCATTGCCTTCTAGAAAAAGGTATAACAAATAGGAAATATTCATATTTTTAATGTCTTTGGGGGTGTTAAAAAGCACAACTGTAAGGACTGTTTGTAAATTCCAGGTCAGATGTTGTTTCTCCTTCTCTCTTTCCTACCTTGATGATGGCATGATGTTACATGGAGTCACCCAATTACAAACCACAGAATCATCCCTAGTTCCTACTTCTGACTCACTTCATGCACTCAAAAGTCACCAGACTCTGCAGAATTTCTCTAGAAAAACCCTATGAAAACCTATTCCCTCCTCTCCAACTGCATAGATGTAGTTTCATCCAGGCTCTTATGGTGCATGGCCTGGGTTACTGCCTTATCCTTTCTCCTGGCCTCTCAATCTCCCATCTGATACCCACTAATGTACTCCAAATAACTACTAGTCTGCTCTGAGATGCACATTTGGTCTATTACCTGCTTAAAATTTGCAAAACTCTCAACTCTAGGCTAATATTCAATACTCTTTATGATTTTGAATCTCTCTCTTTGGCCTCATCTTCTACAACTCCTCCTTTGATTTAGTCATGAAGATTTGCTGCTCCTGAAATAGCATGTTCTTCATTGCTGCTGTCATTGTCCAGCTCGGTCTTCTGATCTTTTCCTTTATCTAGCTAACCCCTGCTCTTTATTTTAAACTCAACTCAAGACTACTCACATTGAGAAGCCTTCCCCCACTTTCTGGCATGATTTAAATGTTCCCTTGTGGGATTCCTTTAATACTCTGGCATGCTTTTATTATTACTAGCACATTGTCCTGTGACCATTAACGTATAATTGTATCTCAAGAGACACCGCCAGTTCCTCAAAGTTATGAAACATGTCTCATTTGATTTGCATCAAGACGTGAGCCTAGTACACAGAAAATGACTATTTGTTGACAGAGTGACTGACACCAGTTTACGTACTCCTAGATGCAAACAGGAAGTTTGCATCCTCCCACTTCCTGAGTGCTTACTGTGTACTGAAGTTTATGTGACACAGTCCTGTTACAGTCTACTATATTCCTGCCATTTCCCTCTTGAAGAATACAAGGATGTTTTTCCTAGCCTTGTGCTGGGGGATGGGGTAAAATAATCAGAATAAGGAAGATCTGGTTGAAGCCACTTTACAGAGAAAAGATTTTAAAGACTTTACCAGAGAACAGTGTCTTCATGTAGTTATTTTATACATATTATAAAAGTTTACATATATTTTATACAATTATTTATATATATTTTACAATAATATGATTCTTTATATGTGCAACCTTCTCATTTATACCCACAGCATAAAATCACTACAATTTATTATTTAGTCTCTACTAATACCACTTGAACCGATTTAATACACAGGACAACTCTTTGATGATGAGCCACTAAAATGTATTATCTTCCTTTTACAAATGAGAAACTGAGGCACAGAGGGGCAAGTTTACTCCAAGACCTCATGGCTCATAAGCAAAGGAGCCAGGACTTGGCCCCAAGGCCATGTGGCCCCAGAACTCATACTCCTTGCTAGACTGCATCTCACACAAGCCTGGAATTTTGTCCACATGGTGATTACTCAAAGAGTGTGGATTAATTGACCACTCTTTCCTAAAAAATTATTTCTCTGAAAGTTTCTTCTGTTAATCTTGTACCACACTCATTTCTGGGTATACTCCTATTTCTGTTTTTATCCTCTATTTCTCGTAAATTTTTAAATAGCTTGCTTAAGATTATCATTGAATACTCCACTCCATGCTGCCTTCTAACCCTCCTATTGTGATCTACACAGTATATTCTTATCATTGAGTGACAGTTAGGACTTCTAAAACCAAACTAAATCTACAGCGGTGATATACTGTCATCCCCAAGACAGCCGGCTCACTAAGCTGTCTCCTTAATTTCTACATCCCATTGACATCTGAATTCGGCCCATGGAACAATTATAGATTGCAGGTGGGGCAGGCTCCATACCTGCCTCCAATTCTGTTCACTGATTTATGACTCTTTAGCAAATGGATAATTGAGAAAATAAGTTGGGTATTCTGTGACCTCAGCACTAAAAATGAGTGCTGAAAATAGGCTCCTGGCACTGTTTACTTTTCAGGATGAAATATTTTGGGAAGTTTGAGTCAGATGAATAACTTAATGTATAAATAGAAAGCTCCATGCAAAGCAAAAGGAAATGAGGGAATAATTACAGGTAAATGTTTAAGTCTATATTTTAAGGTAATAATAGTAGTTTTTGTTTACTGGGGACTGCCACTAAATCTATCTCTGGAATTGTGCTTTACATATGTTATTCCACTCAATTCCCCCAATATTTTTACCTTGCATATTAATAAAACTATTCAGAGTTGAGTGAGATTGAGTCATTAGCTCAAGATCTCACAATCAGTGAGCAACAGATTGGAGATTAAAGGTCAGTTTGAATCCACAGCTTGTTGGATAAATTATACTTTTTTCAATAATCAATACCAAATGGCTCTCTCAAATAAGAGGTACCAGCATTTGAGGGTAACTCATCTAGTTACTCATCTAGTTCTAGAAAAGTAATCTGGGGCCAGAGAAAATGTTTGTCTGAAGTAGAAACTGGGGAAGCTTTATATAAATGATAGATTCCTAGGCCCCAACTCCAGAGATTTGGAGTTTTAGGGACAGGTACCTAAAACAAAACAAAACAATGTAACAATATCTCTGTTGAGTTTGGAAACCATTGATCTAGAGGACAAAGCCAAGAACCAGGGGACAGAGGTTCTATATTCATTCATATTAGGTAAGTTTCTACCACTCTTTGTGTGTTAGTTTCCCCACTGGCAAAATAAACTTAAAAATAACCCACCACATCACCTACACACAGGAACTCTGCAGAGGAGAGCAGTTTGCATGAAGTACTTGAGGGATCATGGTAAAGGGCATCTGTCCAGTAATTTACATCGATAATTACTCTCAAGCATAGCATATTAGAATTCACAAAGCACACTGGCTCATTCAACATTCACAACAACCTGTGTAGTCAATATTATTTTATGATGTCCATTTTTCAGATGAAAACACAAATTTACTTAGCTAATAAGTGGTAAAGTCTTCAGTCACCTAATTGTATGTTTTTCTTATGACACCACACCACTTTCTAAATTATAATTGTTGTTTCCTGGATAAATTAATAATAATAACATAAAGGAAAACTTGATAGGGCAATTACGTGACAGTAAATTGCGATGATAAGGTTGTTGAAGAACTTCAAAAGTCATTAATCTTTAGGAGTAAACAAATCCAAAAATTACTGGCTTATGTCATGCACCTTTGAGAGACAAGTTTTGAAAATCAAGGATGTAATGTGGGAAAGCTACTCAGAATGCCTATTCTTTCCAGTAAGGTCACTCTAGAACCATTCATGAATAATAATAAAGTCCCTTACTGAATGTTGAACAAAAGTGAAAGGAAGTTAGTTGAAGACAGTATTTCCTTGAGTTGGCTAACCATTCTCATAAGAAATGTATCTGCCTGGAGGTCATTATGAGACTTTAGGATAATACCTGTTATATATAATAATTGTTTAATAAATGTTGTCAATTATTATTATTGTTATTGTTATTTTACCTGGAGACCACTTCCTTTGTGAAGTTTAAACTTTAGAGATCAAATGACAAATTATTACCCTTCAGATCTTTTTGCTATTCCATAATGGCTATTCTTTATGTCTCCTAATTAATGCATTTTCTCTCACCTATTTCCATAGCATAATCCACCCTGTCATTAAAGCTGCTTTTGTGTGTTTTCCAAAATTTGGGGAAAAAAATTATTAGCGATGAGAATGTGTGGCCAGGATCCACCTGTTCTTCAGAAGTGCTAGGAAAATGGCCCAGAGGATGGCAACAAGCAAATGCATGCTCTAAGAGGCTAGAGTTTGGCTTTGAGTCGTATTCCCGACAGCAGTGTGCAAGAATTTCCTTTGATTCACATTTTTGACAACATTTAATATGATTAGACATTTCAGTGTTTGCCAATCTGCAAAACAGGGATTGATGAGTCATGATTTCAAGTTGCACTTCCCTGATAACAAACATTGCACATCTTTTTGTTTCCTTGCTTTGTGATTTTTCTTCTGCAAAGTAGCTGTTTCAGTTTTTGTCCATTTTTTTCTATTTTGTTTTATTAAATAATGATTTTTAAAAATTTCTATATATCGTAGATGCTAATTCATTGTCAGTTGTACATATAACACACATTTTCTTCCAGTTTTTGTTTCTTGTTTTTTCCCCAATATTTATGATGTCTTTTAAAGAGCAGAAATTTTTATTTTAAGGTAGCTGAATATATCAGTTTTCCCTTTATGGTTTATCTATAATGCTAAGAGCATATATATATTTTCCTATATGTTTTCAAAATTATATAGCTATGCATTTCATGTATAACACCTCTAATCCATAGGAAATTGATTTTTTTATTAAGTAGTTGATTAATATTTTGTTTTGCATGTATCCAGGTAAACATTTACTGAAAAATCAATTCACTCGACACTAGGTGTGAGTGCTAGGTGTGTCATAAATTAAATTGCCATATGAATAAGGATTTATGTCTGGAATATTCTATTCCATTGGATCGTTTATTTATCCACCTTTCCTAACCTCATTCCCTCAAGCTTTTTTTTTTTGTTTTAAGGAGTGTCTTGGCTATTTTTGAGTCCTTATTCTTCCATCACCCTTGGAATTAGCTTGGCAGATTCCCCAAGAAATTTTGATGAAACAATTCTTAATGCCTTGACCAAAATTTTAACTAGAATTGAGTTATACTTACAAATTCATTTGAAGCTAATTGACATATTTAATATTCAATATTCCTGTTTATGAACATGGTATTCCTTCTCTTTGCATCTTCTTTTTTTTTTTTTTTTTGAGACGGAGTCTGGCTCTGTCGCCCAGGCTGGAGTTCAGTGGCGGGATCTCAGCTCACTGCAAGCTCCGCCTCCCGGGTTTACACGATTCTCCTGTCTCAGCCTCCCGAGTAGCTGGGACTATAGGCGCTCGCCACCTCGCCTGGCTAGTTTTTTGTATTTTTTTTTCACCGTGTTAGCCAGGATGGTCTCGATCTCCTGACCTCGTGATCCTCCCGTCTCGGCCTCCCAAAGTGCTGGGACTGCAGGCTAGAGCTGCCGCGCCGGGCCATGCATCTTCTTAAAACGTTTCAAAAAGTTTATAATTTGTCTGTAAAACAAATCCATACTTTCTAAAGGTGTATTTCTTGATGTTTTATACCTTTACTGCTAGTTTGAAAGCACTTTTAAATTACATTTTGTTATTGATGAGAAGTGTATTTGAATTGTAAATACTAATTTTATATTCAGTGTTCTTTCTAAATTGCCTCATTAATTCTAATAATTTATTTGGAGATTCATTTGGATTTTCTCCAAAGATAATCACGTAATTTGCAAATACTTATAATTAAATTTCATCTTTAACGATTTTAATGTACCGTATTTATTTTTCTCCCTTTACTCCAGGTTTAATGAAGGTAGTAATAGTGGTCCTCCTCACCATGTTCCTAATCTTAAAGGGAATGCAACTTAATGCCTGCTTTAGGCTTTTTGGGGGTACTCTTTATCAAGTTGATGCAGTTCCCTTCTATTTCAAGATTTCCAATACAACCATAAATGAATGTTGAATTTCAGTGAATAATTTTCTGAATTTATTGAGATTATTTAGTTCCACCTATTTTTGCTTTATATATTTGAGCCTATATTATTTGGTACTATCAACTTTAGAATAATTTATATCTTCTTGAGATCTAAATATATTATCTATTAATAACTCTTGGATATTTGGTTTTTTTCCTGTAAAGTCTTTTTATCTGATATTAATATAGTTACATGAGCTCTATATTGGTTATTACTTATTTAGTCTCTCTCTCTCTCTCTGTGTATATATACACATATATACATATACATATATATGTCTACATATAGACATATATACACATATATATACATGTATATTTATATTATTTTAATTTTATCTATTTTATATCCATATATTGTCAATGTGTTTTTAAATATAATTTAAACAGGGTATTACATCTAATTTGATAATATTTTCTCCTTTCAAGTATTTTAGTAGAATATACATTAACTCCTGTTGCTGATATATTTCAATTCATTTTTACCACTGTTTTGGGGGTGGGGTGGGGTCTGTTTATTCCTTGCTTGTTTATTCTCATTTTAATTGTTTTTCTCTTTATTATTTTGCAAGTTAAAATTTCTACTCCAATTATTTTCACATTTACTCGGTATACTTTAACACATATATTTAACCAAGCAATGTATTAACTAGTATTTGCCCTTTCACTGGATACAGTCATGTGTCACTTAACAGGGATTCATTCTGAAAAATGCATCCTTAGGTGATTTCATTATTGTGTGAACATCAGAGTGTATTTACACAAACCTAGATAGTATAAGCCTACAAGACACCTAGGCTATACACTATAGCCTGTTGTGGCTAAGCTAAAAATCTGTGCAGTATGTTACTATACCGATACTGTAGGCTGTTGTAACACAATGGAAATTATTTGTGTATCTAAACATAGAAAAGGTACAGTAAAAATGCAGTATAAAACATTAAAAATAGTACAACTTTATAGGGCACTTACTGTGAGTGGAGCTTGGAGGACTGAAAGTTGCTCTGGATGAGTCAGTCAGTGAGTAGTGAGTGAATGTGAAAGCCTAGGATATTACCATACACTACTCTAGAGTTTGGAAACACTGTACACTTAAGCTACACTACATTTATGAAGAAAATAATTTTCTTTCTTTAATTATAAATTAACCATAGCTTACTATAACATTTTTATTTTATAAGCTTTTAAAATTTTTTAACTCTTTGACTTGTAATAACACTCAGCTTAAAACAAACACATTGTACAGCTGTACAAAAATATTTTCTTTCTTTATGTCCTCATTCTATAAGCTGTTTTCTATTTTTAATTTTTTATTTTACTTTTTAAACTTTTTTTGTTAAAAACTAAGACACAAACATGAACTTTAGCCTAGGCCTCCACAGGATCAGAATCATCAGCATCACTGTCTTTTACCTCCACATCTTGCCCCATTGGAAGGTCTTCAGTGGCAATAACATGCTTGAAGCTGTCATCCCCTGTGATTAAAATGCCTTCTTCTGAAATACCTCCTGAAGAACCTGCCTGAGGCTTCTTTATGTTTGCCTTTTTTTTTTTCTCTAGATCACGGTTTCACAGTGCTGAGGGGGCTACATTTTTCACATATGTAAGTAGATGGAGTACACTTTAAAATAATGTTTAAAAGTATAATACAGTAGATATATAAGCCAGTAACAGTCATTTATTATCCTTATCAAGTATTATGTACTGCAAGTAATTGTTTGTGCTATACTTTTATATGATTAGCAGCACGGTAGGTTTGTTTATACCAGTATCACCACAAACACATGAATAATGGTGCTGCACTGCGACATTATGACAGCTACAATGTCACTAGACAATAGGAATTGTTCAGCTCCATTATAATATTATGGAGCCACTATCATATATGTAGTCCTGTTGACCAAAATGTTGTTATGCAGCAAATAACTGTATTTCAAAGACCTTGGAATATTTTCAGGTCTGATTATCTTTACCCCAACTTATATGGCATGGCTGTCCATTATTTTAATTTTATTTTTTTCAAATACTCCAACCTGAATATTGTTGTATACTTATACAATCAATATTTTGTACTGAGTTTTTTGTTCAACATTCCTTCCTGCTGAAATAATTTTCCTTGTACTCAATATAAAGCCCTTAGGTTTTCTTTAGGGGAAATCTGTGAGTGGTAAATTCTCAACAAAATTTGTGATCTAAAAGTCTTTTAAATTTATTCTCATTCTTTAAAGAGAATTTCACTGGATATAAAATTTTAGTTTGAAGTTTCTTTCTCCTTAACACATGAAATATAATCTTCCATGATCTTCTGATGTCCCCCATTGCTGCTAATGGAAAGTCAGCAATAAGAGTAATAGTTTTTCTTTGTTTGATAATCTGCCTTTTTGCTATCAGCTTTTACAATTCTCTTGTCTCCAAATTTTTTTTTTACTTGTAGATTTATTCATTCTATAAGAAGTTAGTAGGACTTGTTAAACTGTCTTTAATTAATTCTGGAAAATAATCATCATGTGCTTGATAATTAATTCTCCTCCCACTATCTCCCTTATTTTATTCTGGAACTCCTTACACATGTTGATCTTTACATCCTATATTTTATGCCTCAACTCTCTGGCATTCTGAATGATTTCTTCAGATCTGCTTTCCAGTGTACTAGTTTTTTCCTTCTACAAGTGTCTAATGATTTGTTTAAGCCAATCTCTTGAGTTTTTTCTTGTAAAATTATTTTATTATTTTACTACTTTTGCATTTACATTTAACATACATAACTTATTTTTATATACAGTGTACTGAGAAAAAAGTCAGAAAATAAGATTAAAAAATCTTTGTATGTAATGATCAACCTGGATACCCAGAATCCCAAAGTTGCAGTAAAATCTATTAGAACGAATAAGATTTGGTCAAGTACCTTCTTAATATATATGGTATGAATAACTTTTCCTTTCTATACCAAAACGTGTCGGTAGATGGAAATGAAAGTATTTTACTTAGTATATTACCTTTAAGAACAAATTTAATAATAAGTTATCTAATAAAAACGTTATCAGGAACATATAAAAACTGTAAAATATTATCAAACATATAAAGTAAGAACTAACTAGAAAGATTCATAGTAGTGGAGAAGAACTCTTAACAACATCCAAAAATCAATTTTCCCCAAATTAATTAATAAATGTAATGCAACTGCAATTACATTCCCAATAAGATAATTTTGAAATTGCATAAAATGTTCCTGTCAAATGGGAAAAATGCTCAAAAAATAGCAAAGAAAAAAGTCTGAAAAACGAGAACAGTGAGGACAGAACTTGTCCTACCAATATCAAATATGATGTGCTATATTCATATCAGTAACAACTAATATACTGTATATTTTGTTTCAATAGGAAAATATTACATCCTCTTTCATCTTCCTTTTTCACATTTCTATCTGTATTTTCTAATCCAAGTGATGTTTCACTCTTCTAGGAAAATATTAATGACCCCTATTGGTTTTAATGACTCACTTCTGTATTTCCAAAACACATAGCTTTAATCAAACTCAGTTCTACCTACTTTATGTCATTCTGATACAGAAGGGAAGCACTGGGAAAGGAAGGACATGGTCCCTTTAAGTGATATGGAAAGTGGGAAGGGAAGTGCTGGGTAGAGGAGGGCGCGGTCCCTGGCTAGGGTTCCACCCCAGGGCCTATGCCCATAGACCTAGGTGAAGACAGCATTTTTGTTTTCCTGCCCAAATGTTGGATTTCTCAAGGCCACCCTGGACTGCCATGTCCCCATCCTGTGCCTATAAACCCCGCACCCCGCGCCCCTAGCAGGCAGACACACAGGCAGCTGGACATCCAGAAGAGCACATCGGTGAAGGAACATACAAAAGTCTGGAAGTTGAAAGGAACGCACTGACATGACTTCACACCAGCAGGCCACTGACCAGCAGCAGCAGAACCATGTGGAGTTTGATCGTGGCAGTTGGAGGAGAGCCCGGGCCACCGAGCAGCCCAACTCCAGGAGAAAACTATCTCCCTTCGGACTCCCCCATCTGCTGAGAGCTACTTCCGCTGAATAAAGCCTTGCATTCACTGTGCAAGCCCACATGTGATGAGTCTTCCGGTACACCAGGGCAAGAACCCCGGGTTACAGACAGCCTTCTGTCCTTGTGATAAGGCAGGGGTCTAATTGAGCAGATGGCTAAACTAAAAGAGCACCCTGTAACACATGCTCACTGGGGTTTCAACTGTAAACATTCACCCCTAGACACTGCCATGGGGTCAGAGCTACACAACCTGCCCATCTATATGCTCCCCTAGAGGTCTGAGCAGTGGGCACTGAAGAAGTGAGCCATTCGCCCCGTCGCATGCCCTGTGAGGGGGGCAAGGGAACTTTTCCCCTTTCAATTCTGTGATGCTTTCCTAAATTCCTGTTTATTTTTTCAAAAACAAAAATAGGTCTTTGAAGGCAAACCCCATGTGGAAGATTTCTTCTGTATATGCTATAGCTCTAGAACGTTGGTAGGCAGAGAGACTAGTGTTCAGCAAGTGTTTACAGGTGTAGTGACATTGATGTGCAAACAGTTAAACTTAAGATGTGATGTTATTTAAGGTGATTCCCATGCAAGCACCAGAACTCATCGGAGACATATCTCCCTCTTCACATCACTGCAGGACTCTAAGCTCTTGGAGCTGAGTCATATTATTTTCTGGAAAACCCAACGGGGGATAGGAGTAGGTATTCAACAAATGTTTGCTTATTGAATAAAAGAAAACTGAATACAAAAAAAAATTTTTTAATGAGTCAGACAAAGAGAAATATAGGAAGGAAGAAAGGAAGGATGGATGGGGGGAAGGGAGAGAGAGAGAACGGAAAGAAAAGTTGATTGATTTAGTCCCTGATTGATTTGTAACAATAGAGTTTCAGGGAAAAGAAAGGCGAAATTTTTAAAAGCCAATATAGGAAAACAAAAATACATCAGAAAGCATATTTAAGTCAGAAACATATTGTGCTTGGCAACCATTTGGTGCACAAATGAAAGCACTGTTGCCCAGTCAGCTAAATGCACATTAGACACAGTTCAATTAAGAGGTGTTGTCGGATAGCCTGTTTTACTGGAAAAGGTGTTTTGGTCAGCTGAATTTTCCCTTCACAGATCACTGGGAGAAAAGAAGTCCCAATGGATCCAGTCAAGCAGATGTACTTGGATTAGCTTCTTCCAGGAAATGGACTATTCCAAATAATTTTTAGGCACATTGGACAGTTACATTGTTTCTTGCATGTGACAGGTTGTCCTTTAATTAGTTCTTTCTCTCAACAAGAGACTGCTGACTCCAAACTGGGAAGAAACCCATTCACCAGCAAAATGCTGCTGAATTCACTCTGATAGTTTTTAAATCTCTCATCATATGGCAATGATGAAGCCAGTATTGTTACCACAAGACTCAGATATATCTATCTCCCAAGATGATTTCTCTTTAAGATGCAATAAAAGGGACCCTTTCTCTCCGTTTATTAGCATCTGAGATGAAATGAGAGCCAGAGAAATAAAGGGAGGAAGGAAAGAGAATTTACTACCTTTATAAGCTGAAATTGAAACTATATTTCAATAAATCTCTTTTATTGCTTATACTTCATCAGTTTTAATTCAGAATGGGATGAGGTCAGTGATGGATTAAAGATAAGTAGACCTTGTTTAATCTTCAATGAGTCATGCTTATACAAAAATACCTGCTATCTGGGTCATTTAGCCATGACCAAATTATCATCCTTTCTTGTTAGCAATATTTCTCAATTTTATCTTCAGTTCTTTAAATAGGATCAGAAACTTCTTGAAATTTATGTCTACAGAGTAATAATTAAAGTGAAAGTAATGTTGCAAAGGCTCAAGGGTGATGTTTTTATCTGTGCCTGCCCCACCTCCCCAGAAATATGAAGAACCCTTTATCTGCCGCCTGAAAAAACCAGAAAAAAAATAGACAACAGAATCTATATTTTCCAGAGACTGGTAACAATGAATTAAGAAAAATATTCAGAAATGAGCAGGAAACCAGTTTTGAGGATTTTTTAAAAATATTTTTTTTTTCTAGAGTAGAATCAAAGAAGACAAGCTGACACTTAACAGGCTATCCTGAGAACTAAATTATCTATTGGCTGTGAAGCCCTTAAAAAGCATTGTGTGATTTACTTATGTAAGGTGCTATAGTTAAGACTGTGAGGAAAGGGAGAGTGTTGGATGGCCCCAAGTAAAGGTACTCCAAAGTCTGATTACAAAATTCAAACATTTTATTTATAGAGTAGGTGTTCACAATATTCAATAATCAATGAATTAATGTAGTTAAGGTCATTATGGTTTAGAAATAGTTTCTTAAAAAGAAAATCAGGCACCTTCTGATTTAATAAAACTTTGATGCAAATTGGAACATGACATAATATTTTAATATTGGGATCCTTGGGTAACTTGCTAATAGAAAATATTGAGAGTAAGAGGATAAAAAATTATCTAGGCCATTCAAGAGGTAAGAAAACTGAGAACTGTTTTTTTTCTTTTTTTTTTTTTGTGCCTCCCGAGTGACTGGTACTACAGGCGCATGCCAACATATCCAGCTAATTTTTGTATTTTCTTTTGGTAGAGATGGGGTTTCACTATGTTGGCCAGGTTGGTCTCGAACTTTTGACCTTAAGCAATCTACCCACCTCAGCCTCCCAAAGGGCTGGGATTACGGGTGTGAGCCTGCGCCTGGCCCAGAGAATGGTTAATGATCAATTGTCTTTCCTTCACTTCATGTGTTCCTGGTGATGCCATCAGTCTTAATAGCCTGGCCCCTCCTTCTCTCCATGAGATTGATCTCATGAAATAAGCAAGGCTGTCAGACTCTGGTGATCTAAATGTTAAGAATAAAACTGTCTCTGAGTTTATGCTGCTAAATCAGTTCCCTAGTTTTGAACTTCTCAGAGTCTGATAACTCAGTTATTCCTTTAATTTTGTCAACTATATAATACAGTACACACTATACAACTACAGTACATTCTTTTTGAGTCTTCTTGAGTTTGCCAAAGTTGATTTCTGATGTTTAAAATCAGAGGTCACTATTGCTAATAACATTGTCACCTGCAGAAATGTGTTCTGGCAGGTGGGTATTTCATAAGAGTCTTAAACTCTCTTTATTTAGATTTCTTGTATTTACTCCAAGCAACCTTCTGATTACTACTTTAGTTTCCTTATTTCTTGACCATTGGAGGCAGCTCTTCAGAACGCTATCATTTTTTATTAAATTTTTATATCAGTTCTTGCTGCACAACAAACTGCTCCAAAACTTGAAACTTAATGGCTTAAAACAATTACTCTCACTTTCATGCTTAGGAAACTGCTGAGGGTCCTCTGATCCAAGCCAGGCAAAGCTGGCCTCGTCCTCAGGCTACAATGTTGTGCCTAGTTCTTCTCCACAAACCTTCTATCCTTGGCCAGCAGGCTATCCATGCTATGTTCTTCTCAGGGAGAAGTGCAAGATAGCAACACTCACTGTGCAAACATCCTTCGAGTCTTTCCTATAATACTCCTTCTACTGACATCACATTAGCCAAAAGGTCACATGATCAAAGCCATGCTGGGAAGCTATATTAGGAAGTTCTTTTTACCTATGGTAGAAGGAAGAAGAGAGTGAATATTTGCTGTAAGGCATTCTAAATTATCACATTCCACCTTTCATGCATATTTTTATATCTTTCCACACACAAATGTGGGTCCCCCACGAGCATCCCCAAGAGTCTCATTCAATCCCAGCCTCAAGATCAAAGTCCAGAATCACGTTCTGGTCTACATCACGTTCAGATGAGGCTCATATTCTACAGACCTAAAAACTTTCAAGACAATCTGCCCTCCACACACTGATTACACAATGGGATGGAAACAGAATAACCGCAATATATGCTCCTATTTTGAAAGGGAAAGCATGGAAGGCCCCTCATAGTCACTAGTCCAGAGCAATTCTGAAATCATGCATTCCTACTTAAATTATACAAACAGAAAAGTTCTAGGTCAAATGGACAAAAGACAAATTTTATTTATAAAAACAGAGAATCATGGCCCCCCATTCAGCTTCCAGACTTAAGCCAGTTTACAGACCCAGAATCCCTTGAATGAAGGGGAGGCTGGGTCCCACTGAGGAAGGATTTCACTTCATCACTGACAATTTATGCAGTGAATCTCTCTCACACCCTTCCCCAAGGAGACGTCCGGGTTTTTACCAGGGTAACTGTGCAGTGGGGAAAGGGAAATGATCAGACATTTCAGGGACTACTGGACACTGGCTCTGAGCTGATGTTGATTCCAGGGGACCTAAAATGTCATTGTGGTCCTCCAGTTAAAGTAGGGACTTATGGAGGTCAGGTAATTAATGGAGTTTTAGCTCGGATCTGACGTACAGTGGATCCAGTGGATCTCTGGACTCATCCTGTCCTCATTTTCCCAGTGCTGGAATGCATAATTGGCATAGACACACTTAGCAGCTAGTAGAACCCCCACATTGGCTCCCTGACTGGTAGGGTGAAGGCTTCTATGGTGGGAAAGGACAAATGGAAGCCATTAGAGCTGCCTCTACCCAAATTTACTATTACTAGAAAATTTTCTAGAAAAATTTTCTACAGTTTTCTAGAAAAATAGTAAGTCAGAAACAATATTTCATCCCTGCAGAGATTGTGGATATCAATGTCACCAACAAGGACTTGAAAGATGCAGGGGCGGTGATTCCCACCACATCCCCATTCAACTCTCTCATTTGGCCTGTGCAGAAGATGGATCTTGCAGAATGACAGTGGATTATCATGAGCTTAACTAAGTGGAGACTCCAATTGCAGCTGCTATACAAGGTGTGGTTTCATTGCTTGAGCAAATTAACACATCTCCTGGTACCTGGTATGCAGTCATTGACTTGGCAAATGCCTTTTTCTCCATTCCTGTCCGTAAGGCCCACCAGAAGCAATTTGCCTTCAGCTGGCAAGGCCAGCAACATATCTTTGCTGTCCTACCTCAGGGTGTATCAACTCTGGCTTTGTGTCATAATCTTATTTGGAGAGACCTTGATCACTTTTTGCTTCCACAAGATATCACACTGGTCCATTACATTGATGATATTATGCTAATTGGATCCAGTGAGCAAGAAGTAGCAAACACACTGGATTTATCGGTAAGACATTTGCATGCCAGAGGATGGGAAATTCAGGGACCTTCTACCTCAGTAAAATTTCTTGGGGTCCAGTGGTGTAGGGCTTGTCCTTCTAAGGTGAAGGAAAAGTTGCTGCATTTGGCCACCCCTACAACCAGGAAAGTGGTACAATGCCTAGTGGGCCTATTTGGATTTTGGAGACAACACAATCCTCATTTGGGTGTGTTACTCTGGCCCATTTATCAAACGACCCAAAAGGGGGGTCCAGAACAAGAGAAGGCTCTGCAATGGGTCCAGGCTGCTGTGCAAGCTGCTCTGACACCTGGGCCATATGACCCAGCAGATCCAATGGTGTTTGAGGTGTCAGTGGCAGATAGGGATGCTGTTTGGAGCTTTTGGCAGGCCTCCATAGGTGAATCACAGCAGAGGGCTCTAGGATTTTGGAGCAAGGCCCTCCCATCTTCTGCAAATAACTATTCTCCTTTTGAAAGTCAGCTCTTGGCCTGTTACTGGGCTTTGGTGGAAACTGAACATTTGACTATGGGTCATCAAGTCACCATGTGACCTGAACGGCCTATCATGAACTGGGTGCTTTCTGGGCCATCTAGCCATAAAGTGGGTTGTGCACATCAGTATTCCATCACCAAATGGAAGTAGTATACATGATCAGACTCGAGCAGGTCCTCAAGGAACAAGTAACTTACATGAGGAAGTGGCTCAAATGCCCATGGTCTCCACTCCTGCCTTCTCTCCCCCAGCCTGCACCGATGGCCTCATGGAGAGTTCCCCATGATCAGTTGACAGAGGAAGAGAAGACTAGGGCCTGGTTCACAGATGATTCTGCACGATATGCAGGCACCACCCAAAAGTAGACAGCTGTAGCACTGCAGCCCCTTTCTAGGACCTCCCTGAAGGACAGGGGTGAAGGGAAATCTCCCCAGTGGGCAGAACTTCGAGTAGTGCACCTGGTTGTGCCCTTTGCATGGAAGGAGAAATGGCCAGATGTGTGATTATATACGAATTCATGGGCTCTGGCCAATGGTTTGGCTGGATGGTCAGCGACTTGGAAGAAGCATGATTGGAAAATTGGTGACACAGAAATATGGAGAAGAGGCATGTGGATGGACCTCTCTGAGTGGTCAAAAACTGTAAAGATATTTGTATCCCATGTGAGTGCTCACCAATGGGTGACCTCAGCAAAGGAGGATTTTAATAATCAAGTGTATAGGATGACCTGTTCTGTGGACACCACTCAGCCTCCTTCCCCAGCCACCCTTGTCATCTCCCAATGGGCTCATGAACAAAGTGGCCATGGTAGCAGGAATGGAGGTTATGCATAGGCTTAGCACATGGACCTCCACTCACAAAGGCTGACCTGGCTACAGCCACTGCTGAGTGCCCAATTTGCCAGCAGCAAAGACCAACACTGAGCCCTTGATATGACACCATTCTTTGGGGTGATCAGCCAGCTACCTGGTGGCAGGTTGATTATATTGGACCTCTTCCATCATTGGAAAGGGCAGAGGTTTGTCCTCACTGGAATAGACGCTTACTCCATATATGGATTTGCCTATCCTGCATGCAATGCTTCTGCCAAGACTACCATCTGCAGACTCATAAAATGCTTTATCCACCATCATGGTATTCCATACAGCATTGCCTCTGACCAAGGCCCTCACTTTACAGCTAAATGAGTGGGACAGTGGGCTCATGCTTATGGAATTCACCGGTCTTACCATGTTCTCCATTATCCTGAAGCAGCTGAATTGATGGAATGATGGAATGATCTTTTGAAGTCATAATTACAATGCCAACTAGGTGACAATACTTTGCAGGGCTGGAGCAAAGTTCTCCACAAGGCTGTGTATTCTCTGAATCAGCATCCAATATATGGTATTGTTTCTCTCATAGCCAGGATTCATGGGTCCAGGAATCAAGGGGCAGAAGTGAAAGTGGCACCACTCACCATCACCCCTAGTGATCCACTAGCGAAATGTTTGCTTCCTGTTCCTGTGACATTATGTTCTGCTGGCCTAGAGGTCTTAGTTCCAGAGCAAGGAACACTACTATCAGGAGACACAAGAATGATTCCATTAAACTGGAAGTTAAGATTGCCACCTGGACACAGGACTCCTCCTACCTTTAAATCAGCAGGCTTAGAAGGGAGTTACAGTGTTGGCTGGGGCAATTGATCCGGACTATCAAGATGAAATCAGTCTACTACTCCACAATGGAGGTAAGGAAGAGTATGCATGGAATACAGGAGATCCATTAGGACATTTCTTAGTATTACCATGCCCTGTGATTAGGATCAATAATGGGAAACTACAACAGCCCAATCTAGGCAGGACTACAAATGGTCCAGACCCTTCAGGAATGAAGGTTTGGGTTTCTCTGCCAAGACAAAAACCACAACCTGCTGAGGTGCTTGCTGAAGACAAAGGGAATACAGAATGGGTAGTAGAAGAAGGTAGTCATCAATACCAGCTACGACTACGTGACCAGCTGCAGAAATAAGAACCGTAACTGTCATGAGTATTTCCTCCTTCTTTTGTTAAAAGCATGTTTGTGCATGTTTACATTTGTACTAAGAAAATATCTTCATTTTATTTCCCTTTCCTTTATCATGTGACACAAGATTTATTGACTTCATGTCAGCATTTAAGTATGTTAACTTCATGTAATAATATTTGGGTTGGGGATCGGTGCATTTCCAGTTGTACGAAGGATAGTTGTATTATGTTAGGTATAATTATGACCTCATTGTTGTCTTTATTTGAAGATTATGTATGATCTCAGGAGATGTGTATGAGTTCGGGTTGACAAGGGATTGACTCGTGATGGTTAACACTGAGTGTCAACTTGATTGGATTGAAGGATATGAAGTATTAATTCTGGGTGTGCCTGTGAGGGTGTTGCCAAAAGAGATTAACATTTGAGTCAGTGGGCTGGGGAAGGCAGATCTACCTTAATTTGGTGGGCACAGTCTAATCAGTTTATGGATACAAAGCAGGCAGAAAAAATGTGAAAAGAAGAGATTGACCTAGGCTCCCAGCCTACATCTTTCTCCTGTGCTGGATGCTTCCTGCCCTGAAACACCGGACTCTAAGTTCTTCAGCTTTGGGACTTGGACTGGCTCTCCTTGCTCCTCAGCTTGCAGACAGCCTATTGTGAGACCTTTGTAATCATGTAAGTTAATACTTAATATACTCCCATATAGAATATATATATAATATATATAATATATACATCCTATTAGTTCTGTCCCTGTAAGAGAACCCTGACTAATACAGAGCCTCCATCTCTTCTTCAATTCAGTAAGCAAAATGCTACCTACTTTACAGTGTTTCTGTGAAGATTGAATAAAATTGTGCACTAACAAGTGCCTACCATAGGACAGTGGATTTGCTCTGCCAACAAGGTTCTGAACCCCTTATAAGCTGCCTTCCAGTCCTGCTAGCCTGGGAAACCAAAGAATTATCTCTCTCATAATCCACTGCAGCAAAATTTCTGAATGTGAGTTGAACTTCACCAATTGGATACGATTGTATGAATCTTTAGTATAGAAGGGAGATAAATAGAAAGAGAGCCGGAATATGACGTGGTTATTTTGCTGGCGAGGATCATGGCAAGGGTGGTAAAATTCTGGATCTGGCACCTGTAGTGGTGACTTCCCTGATTCAGCAGCTTTGTGTTCATGGCCGAGGTGTTGACAGGAGCCATGTCAACTACTTTCCTGATTCTGCAGTTCCTTGAAAGTGGAGAGAGCAGCAGCTCCTTGGCAGGCCAGTTCTTTGGTGTGGTGTTAAAGTCATTTCTGGAAGCTCAATCCGAGTCTGTTTCTTCAGCCCTGCCAATAATTCTGTGAATGGTCTGTAACTGTTAATAAATCCATTTTTTGCTTAAACTAGCTATGGAGGATTTGGTTTTTACAATTAGGAACCGTGATGAATATTGTAAGCAATAAGCTTATGAGTTACGTCTAAAGATATGTCTCATGGAAGGCATCTTTTAAGGAATAAGTTTTGGTTTAGTGGGAAACTCATGGCTTTGGGGGACATCATATATTCAGATCCAGATGCCTTGTGAGTCATGGAACCCCAGGCAAATTATTACCCTTGTCTGAAATTCGGGCTCCTCATCCGTAAAATGTTGTTAATAGTATCAATATAAATGATTTATTATTAAAACATCTATTAACTATTTACTAAATGTCAACTCTTTTTTTAACTTTTAGGTTCAGGGGTACATATGCAGATTTGTTATATAGGTAAATTGCATGTCCTGGTGGTTTGGTGTATGGATTATTTCATTACCCAGGTAATAAGCATAGCACATGATAGGTAGTTTTGCAATCCTCACCCTTCTCCCACTCTCTACCCTCAAGTAGGTCCTCATGTCTGTTGTTCCCTTCTTTGTTTCCTTATGTACTCAATGTTCAGCTTCTACTTATAAGTGAGAATATGCAGTTTTTGGTTTTCTGTTTCTACGTTAGTTTGCTTAGGATAATGACCTCCAGCTCCTTCCAGGTCGCTGCAAAGGACATGATCTCACTATCTTTTCTAGCTGCAAAATATTCCATGGTATATATGCACCACATTTTTTAATCCAGTCTACCATTGATTGGAACTACATGTCAACTCTTTAAAAAAACTTTTTTTGAACCAAATAGACTAATGCCTGTTTTCATAGAGCTCAAACTCCAGTGGGAAGATAAAGACAATGAAATATAGAAATAACGATACATACTCTATCAATAAGTACTTTGAGAAGAAAAATAAGCTAGAGGAAGAGACTGGAGTACAATGTGGGGCAGGTGAATCCTGTTTCATGTAGTGTGGTCAGGGAAGGCTACTTTGAGTTGAGACCTGAAGGATGTCAGAGCAAAAGAGACGTGGATATCTGAAGTAAAAGAGTGCTAGGCAGATGGAAAGCATGCTTTTCACATTTAAAGACCAGCTGGAAGGCCAGTAAGTGATGGAAAGAATGGTTGGCAATGAGGCTAGAGTGTTAGCAGGTTAGAACCATGAACCAGATCAGGGTTCTCAAAACACTGAAAGGCCTTTGTATTTCATGGGGATTGACAATAAGATATAGGGTTGGTCACAATGGCTCATGCCTGTAATCCCAGCTTTTTGGGAGGCCAAAGTGAGAAGATCACTTGAGGCCAGGAATTCAAAAGTAAGATATAAAATGTCCACCTCCTAGCCTGGCACAACCGAGTTCCCTTTTCTTTCCTCCACAAAGGTAGTTTAATACTATGATATAAGTCGGACTCTTAGGCACCACTGCAGTCTTATTTTTCCTGTGCATTCTTCTCCTCTCTCCAGAAAATTGTAAAAATCTTACTCATCTTCACAGGCTACCAATTTATTTTTCTTAGAACAGACCAGTCTTTAATAACCCAGTGAATATGAGGTGTGTAAAGGGAAAGGAAAGTATAGAAAGTAAAAAAGTAAGAAATTAAAGAAAAATATTGATGTCATCCTCTGGACTGACATCCTGACACTTCACAAGAGAACAGCTTTGACAAATATTTGTAGCATGTGAGAAAAGTAATTTATCAGCTGTTCTGCTAAAGTCAACAGACTTCTCTGCATTGCATCTTTGACACAGAACAGAACCAGCTGTCTCCTGGCCTTGTCTCTCTTGTCAGACCTTTATGTGAAGCCCTTCTTCTGCTTGTGATGTTTCTTCTCTCTGGATTGACCTTGCTTCTTTTTGCCTGACAAATCTTTTTGATTTTTTTTTAACAATAATTAAGACCTAGCTTCAGTGCCTCCTTCTCTGTAAAGCCTTCTTTGATTCCCCAGGGTAGTGTTGGTCAACTCTGCTCTCTGTTCTCAGAGCATTTTCTTATCTTTATTGTTATACTTAGTCTTTCCTGTCTCTCCCACTAGGCTGTGAGCTCCTCGAGACATGATTATGTCTCATTTATATTGGTTTCCTCATCATCTTTTCATTATTATCATTCGTATTTATTTTAAGTGCTGGCAAAAATGTTTGTTGACAGATGATTGAAAAGAAGAAAAGGAAGGGAGGACGGAAGGAAGGAAGGAAGGAAGGAAGGAAGGAAGGAAGGAAGGAAGGAAGGAAGGAAGGAAGGAAGGAAGGAAGGAAGGAAGTTTGGTTATTTATATTCTTTGTTGCATGCCTTTCAAACACTTTTTGAAAGAGACAGAATATTTTAAACATTCAAGGAAACATAAAACCCTTAGAAAACTATAAACATATGTGGGCATTTGGTGATGATGACAACCAAGGATTCTTGTTGGAGATAGACAATTTTAGAGAGATCACATTTTCTATAAGAAATACTTCTTTTGAAAAACCTTAACATTCCTAAGTCACTCTGCCTGAAATTGTGCTAAATTTCTTCCTGTTCCCTAAAAAGAAAAAAAAAGATTTGCATATTTTCTTTAAGATGAGCAAAAATTCCCTAATTATCTTTATTCAAACAAAACATTGATCTGAGAAATCTGACTTGCCTAATAAAAAGCTAAGTCCTGATTTATCTCATCACTTGGCATTCTGGCAGATGCAATAAAGACAATTTCCACTGAAGGACAGTTTTCTTTTTTTCACGTTGTTTTGTCTGTTCTGAGCTTTATTTCAACAAACCTGAATCAAAGATGAAAAGAGCCAGAACATTGTTGATAATAATAAAGCTCATATTTATATAAGTCTTTTTTCTGGAAGGTTAGTGGATCAGATCATATTATCCAATCATTTTTTTGAAAAAGAGGAAACAGATTCAGAAATTACACTATTAGTCTGACTTGTATAGTATAATTCTATACTGGAACAGTGAATTTAAGCATTTGGGAAGTGTTACTTTGCACCTAACATTTTCACTTACTTTTAATTGTTAGTTTTGTAGTTACACTCTCTTTATTTTAAAACTACATTACTCTTAACAACACATTTTATCAATTTATGGATATTAGGCAGGGCTTAACCGGGCAAGGAGAGTCCTGGTAATAATCAGGTTTGTGGTCTATATTTAAGAGAAAAGATGGTATAAGAGTGAAAAAAAGGGCCGGGCGCGGTGGCTCAAGCCTGTAATCCCAGCACTTTGGGAGGCCGAGGCGGGTGGATCACAAGGTCAGGAGATTGAGACTATCCTGGCTAACATGGTGAAACCCCGTCTCTACTAAAAATACAAAAAACTAGCCGGGCGCGGTAGCGGGCGCCTGTAGTCCCAGCTACTTGGGAGGCTGAGGCGGGAGAATGGCGTGAACCCGGGGGGCGGAGCTTGCAGTGAGCCGAGATCGCGCCACTGCACTCCAGCCTGGGAGACACAGTGAGACTCCGTCTCAAAAAAAAAAAAAAAAAAAAAAAAGAGTGAAAAAAAGGTAGATATGGTCAGATCACTCAAATTTTTGAAAACGTAAATGATTCAAAAAAGATGAGAAGTTCTAAAACATGAGTGCCAACAAGGTGAAAGTTCAGTAGTATAAGACACATGACAAAGTTTTCTAGGAAATAATAACTAAGTTCTAAAAGAATGCATACAGTGGCATTTATTTTAGGGAATTCAACATAATTTTAGCAAGCTTAACCCCTGCCTAACACCTAGAAATCAATAAGATACTATTACAAAACAGTGGCTATATTTTCTATCTCCACATCTGGCTTGCTGCCATTCATAGCCTAGTGTGAATGTTTTCATAGCTTCAACCTCTACAAAATGCTAAACAGAGAAGATTAAATTTTTCTCTCCAAAATAGTTATAATCCCCACTAATGTAATTAATGGATTATGAAATTTTTGTAGAGAACCAACCTGCCATTTGAGCCAAGAATTACAAAAGCAGAGAAGAAATTAGCGGAGAAGTGTCATTCAGCCAGAAGCAACAGAGTTAGTAATTTCTCACTTGGCCTTGATAGCAATCCCACTGCGGAGAAAAAAAATGCTACCCTCAAGTTAAGAAAGAACTTGTGATTAAAGTCAGCAGAATCTTTAAATAATAAGATGAACTGAGATTAATTTAAGCCCTTATTATGTAGCTAGAAAGGTAATAAGCACTTTGGCAAGTATGTATCTTGTTTAATTATTGCTGTTTTAATGATGTTATTATTATCTCCACCTTACAAAAATTAAAATTGAGGCTCAGAAAGACTAAATAACTTGACTGAGGTCCCAGGCAAGAGGGCAAGCATGGACACAGTCAGATTTATGACCTATGCTTGAACAGAGAAGCTTATATGGAATCCAAAAGAAAAGTTGGTATGATTTGCTGTCCCAGACATTTTTTAAATAGAAAAATGACTCAAAAGAGAGGGGATACGGACAGGCGCAGTAGCTCATGTCTGTAATCCCAGCACTTTGGGAGGCCAAGGTGAGCGGATCAACTGAGGTCCAGAGTTTGAGACCAGCCTGGCCAACATGGTGAAACCCCCTCTCTACTAAAAATACAAAACTTAGCCGGGCATGGTGACAGGTGCCTGTAATCCCAGCTACTCAGGAGGCTGAGGCAGGAGAATCATTTGAACCCGGGAGGAAGGTTGCAGTGAGCAGAGATTGTGCAATTGCACTCCAGCCTGGGTGACAAGAGCCTAACTCCATCTCAATAACAACAACAACAACAACAACAACAGAGAAGGGAAGCAAATGAAAGCTATCAGTATAGAAGTTGAATAATATAAGCATGTTATAGGGTTCTCTAGGAAAGAATAGCTGAATGCTAAAAAGTCCCATGGTAAATTTAACATGAATTAGGAGATGAACCTTCACTTCATAGGTTCAAAGAAGACTGGTCAATAATCTGAGTTAGTTCTTTTTCTTAAAAAATTTCAACTTTTATTTAGACTTGGGGATCCATGTGCAGGTTTGTTACATGGGTATACTGTGTGACCCTCGTTCCTCTCTCCCCCAACTGGTAGTCCTCAATGTCCATTGCTCTCAACTTTATGCCCACGTATACTCAATGTTTAGCTCCCACTTACAAGTGAGAACATGCGATATTTGGTTTTCTGTTTCTGTGTTAATTTGCTTAGGGTAATGGCCTCCACCTGTGTGTTGCTACAAAGAACATAATTTTATACTTTTTATGGTTGTGTAGTAGTCCGTGGTGTATGTGTACCACATCTTCTTCATTCAATTCACCTTTGACAGGCACCTAGGTTGATTCCATCTGAGTCAGGTCAATTCGAAAAAGGTGACTCATAATGATAGAATTCACCTGAGACTTACACTCTTCATAAATAGAATGCCAACTAATGTATGAAAATGCTCATTGGAACAAGGTATTTATGTTCACTGGATTGGAGCATTATCCTCCCATAGACAAGGAAAAAAATCAAAATATCATGAAACTCAGCAGCTCAAATCATCTCCACTAATCTCTTTAGTTATCTCCATTTCCATCTCCACTTTTTTATGTGTGCTAATGGGCTTACAGTTTACAGTCAGTTCTGCCTCATGATTCATTCTTTCACTGGTTACCTACTTAGAATTCCTGTAGCTCTTTCTTTCTCCCTGATCAAGCTATCCAGAATAGGAAACAATCTCTTGTTCTTGGATTCCCCTCTACCATCATACACACACAGAACAAGGCTAAAGGGCAAAGATTCGTGTATAAGACTTTACAGAAGGTATTGGGAGGCTGACAGGGTTTTCAATATAAGAAAACATAAAACTTGTAATTCTAAGTTAGGTAACCATGTTCTTAAAAGTACTTTGGCCACTCTACCAAGATGCCCAATAATATTTTCTCCTCTACTCACCTCTCTTCCCTGATTTCCCCAGTATCCAGATTTTAGTTCTTTGTTTCGTTGATGCTATTTTTTATGAATTTTAAATTATACACAAGTGACACATTGTATTAGTTTGTGTTTATGCTGCTGACAAAGACATACCCGAGACTAGGAAGAAAAATAGGTTTAATTGAACTTACAGTTCCACATGGCCGGGGAGGCCTCAGAATCATAGTGGGAGGTGAAAGGCACTTGTTACATGGCAGCAGCAAGAGAAAATGAGGAAGAAGGAAAAGTGGAGACTCCT
This sequence comes from Theropithecus gelada, assembly GCF_003255815.1. Taxonomy (NCBI): domain Eukaryota; kingdom Metazoa; phylum Chordata; class Mammalia; order Primates; family Cercopithecidae; genus Theropithecus; species Theropithecus gelada. The sequence continues at coordinate 202,226,863 of NC_037668.1, read as the reverse complement.
GATAAACCCATCAGATCTCGTGAGACTTATTCACTATTATGAGAATAGCACAGGGAAGAACAGCTCCCATGATTCGATTACCTCCCCCTTGGTCCCTCCCACAACACGTGGGAATTCTAGGAGATACAATTTAAGTTGAGATTTGGGTGGGGACAGAGCCAAACCATATAATTCCACCCCTTACCCCTCCAAATCTCATGTCCTCACATTTTAAAACCAATCATGCCTTCCCAACTGTCCCCCAAAATCTTAATTCATTTCAGCATTAACCTAAAAGCCCACAGTCCAAAGTCTCAGCTGAGACAAGGCCAGTCCCTTCCACCTATGAGCTTGTAATATCAAAAGCAAGCTAGCTACTTCCCAGATACAATAGGGATACAGGTATTGGGTAACTACAGCCATTCCAAATGGGAGAAATTGGCCAAAACAAAGGGGTTACAGGGCCCATGCAAGTCCAAAATCCAGCAGGACAGTCAAATTTTAAAGCTACAAAATTATTTTCTTTGACTCCAGGTCTCACATCCAGGTCACACTGATGCAAGAGGTGGATGCCCATGGTCTTGGACAGCACTGCCGCTGTGTCTTTGCAGGATACAGCCTCCCTCCTGACTGCTTTCACAGGCTGGTGTTGAGAGTCTGTAGCTTTTTCAGGTGCATAGTGCAATCTGTTGGTGGATCTCTCATTCTAGGGTCTGGAGGATGGTGGCCCTCTTCTCACAGCTCCACTAGGCAGTGCCCCAGTAGGGACTCTGTGTGGGGGTTCTGACTCCACATTTCCCTTCTGCACTGGACTAACAGAGGTTCTCCATGAGGGCCCCGCCCCTGCAGCAAACTTCTGCCTAGGTATCCAGGTGTTTCCATACATCTTCTGAAATCTAGGCGGAGGTTCCCAAACCTCAATTCTTGACTTCTGTGTGCCTGCAGGCTCAACAACACATGGAAGATGCCAAGGTTTGGGGCTTCCACCCTCTGAGACCACAGCTCAAACTCTATGTTGGCCCCTTTCAGCCACGGCTGGAGCAGCTGGGACACAGGACACCAAGTCCCTAGGCTGCACACAGCATGGGCACCCTGGACCTGGTCCACAAAACCACTTTTTCCTCCTGGGCCTCCAGGTCTGTGATGGGAGGGGCTGCCATGACGGTCACTGATATGGCCTGGAGACATTTTCCCCCATGGTCTTGGGGATTAACATTAGGCTCCTTGCTGCTTATGCAAATTTCTGCAGCCAGCTTGAATTTCTCATCAAAAAATGGGTTTTTCTTTTCTACTGCATCATCAGGCTGCAAATTTTCTGAACTTTCATGCTGTTTCCGTTTCAAAAATGGAAGCTTTTAACAGCATCCAAGTCACCTTTTGAATGCTTTGCTCCTTAGAAATTTCTTCTGCCAGAAGAATCATCTCTCTCAAGTTCAAAGTTCCACAAATCTCTAGGGCAGGGGCAAAATGCCACCAGTCTTATCTAAAACATAACAAGAGTCACCTTTGCTCCATTTTCCAAAACTTCCTCATCTCCATCTGAGACCACCTCAGCCTGGACCTTATTGTCCATATTGCTATCAGACTTTTGGTCAAAGTCATTCAACAAGTCTCTAGGAAGTTTCAAACTTTTCCACATTTTCCTGTCTTCTTTTGAACCCTCCAAACTGTTCCAACTTTTGCCTGTTCTAAAATTACTTCCACATTTTTGAGTATCTTTTCAGTAATGCCCCACTCTCCTATTACCAATTTACTGTATTAGTCTATTTTCATGATATGGACAAAGGTATACATGAGACTGGGTAGAAAAAGAGCCTTCACATGGCTGGGGAGACCTCAGAATCATGGCAGGAGGCAAAAGGCACTTCTTACATAGCAGCAGCAAGAGAAAATGAGAAAGAAGCAAAAGTAGAAACCCTTGATAAATCCATCAGATCTTGTGAGACTTACAATCATGAGAATAGCACGGGAAAGACCGGCCCCCATGATTAAATTACCTCCTCCCTGGTCCCTCCTGCAACACGTGGGAATTCTGGGAGATACAGTTCAAGGTGAGATTTGAATAGGGAAACAGACAAACCATATCACACATTAATACATCCACCTTCAAAAACAACACAGAACATTGACAATAAAGATACTTCCCAACCTTGGCCAGGAGCGGTGGCTCAAGCCTGTAATCCCAGCACTTTGGGAGGCCGAGATGGGCAGATCACGAGGTCAGGAGATCGAGATCATCCTGGTTAACACGGTGAAACCCCGTCTCTACTAAAAAATACAAAAAAAACTAGCCGGGCGAGGTGGCGGGCGCCTGTAGTCCCAGCTACTCGGGAGGCTGAGGCAGGAGAATGGCGTGAACCCGGGAGACGGAGCTTGCAGTGAGCTGAGATCCGGCCACTGCACTCCAGCCTGGGTGACAGAGCGAGACTCTGTCTCAAAAAAAAAAAGAAAAAGATACTTCCCAACCTCAAATAATTTGCTCTTTATTTCTGGAGCAGAGAACTTTATTTCTTTGGTTTTCTTCTTGTTGTTGTTGTTGTTGTTGACAACCAATACTTATAAGATCTCACCTACCAATTCAACCTTATCAACTTATTTTCCAAACAATAATAGTTTCTTCCTGAAGAGACACTCTATTTCCAGCTCTAGGAATAGTTTTTAAAGCTGTGTGATAATCAGATTTCATAGTAAGCATGGAATCGAAACATGAGAAGGTTATTTATATTTTCAAGCATTTATGGGGTTTTGTCTCTGATACACACAAATAGACAATGACATGACAGAGCTCTTCTCACTTGGCCATTGATTATGGGTGCTGCTTATATCTGCCTGGATCACTCTTCTTATTCTAATCTTCTGTTGCATGAATTTTATGCTTTCAAATGAGTTCAAGTCTTCATGTTCAAGGGAATTCTATTTCAGAGTACTAAAAACACCAGAACGATAGCCAATAATTTTGGAAAATTTGATGGAATGAAAATGGTACTCAAATGGAATATTCTTAAAGAAACTAATGAAGAAAAAAGAGGTTTTAGCTGTACTAGAGACTAATCAGTTCAATACAACTCCTAAAAAATTTTAAGAAGTTGATTATGCAGATGGCTTGGTAAGACATTTTAGTGAAAGAAGTAGTTATTACTGGAAAAAAGCATTGATTCATAGGAAACAAGTATTGCAAATGGGTCTCATTCTTCTTTTTTGAGTAGATTTACTGGCATATCAGAGAATGTCAAAGCAATATATTTAGATTCCAGCAGAATTTTAATATATATTTTAAAATACTATTGGATACCAGATTGAAAAATATGGAAAAAGCCAACAGTTTAGATAAGTGAATGTGTAGTTAATCAAATGGGAAATATACATGCATATGTGTGTGTATGCATGCACATGTGTGTATATAATATTGTGTAAAGAAAAATAAACAGAGTAAGAAAATAGAAAGTGGCAATGTAATATTTTAGGTAGGCATTAATAGAAGATCAGAGAAAGGGACATTTGAACGAAAGCTTTAATTGACCTAAGAATGTGAGCCTTGTGTATATCTGGCAGAAAAAATCCAAATACTTTATTATTTTATTTTATTTTATTTTATTTTTTAATTTTTTTTTTTTTTTTTTTAGATGTAGTGTTGCTCTGTCACCCAGACTAGAATGCAATAGACTGGTCTTGGCTCACTGCAACCTCTGCCTTTTGGGTTCAAGTGATTCTCTCACCTCAGCCTCCTGAGTAGCTGGGATTACAGGCACCCACCACCACTCCTTGCTAATTTGTTTGTATTTTTAGTAGAGACAGGGGTTCACCATGTTGGCCAGGCTGGGCTTGAACTCCTGACCTCAAGTGATCCGCCTGCCTCGGCCCCACAAAGTGATGGAATTACAGGTGTGCACCACTAAACCCAGCTCCCCAAATCCAAACATTTTAAATAAAATAATAGCAAGCACAAGGTCCTAGAGAAAAGCATGTGTTGAATGTTTGAAGAACGTTGAGATGGATAATAAAAAATGACTAGGGCAAGAGTGGTAGAGAAGGCGTTTGGAAGATGAGCATTAGATCATATAAGATCATGGTAAACATTTTAGATTTTATCCTGAGTCTTACGGGAAACCATCATATGGCTCTTAACTGATTTAGGTTTTTAAAAAAATCACTTTGGCTGCAGTGTGAAGAATCGAATATAGTGAATTAAGAAAGCGAAGGCAAGAATGGAAGCAAAGAGACAGTTAAGAGGCTATTTCAGGAGCCCAGAAGAACATATTGATAGCTTGGACACAAGATGATAACTGTGGAGGTGGTGAAAAGTGGTCACATCCTGTATATATTTTTGAAGGTGACACAATAAAATTTGTAGAAGGAATGGGCAATTGGTTTAAAGAAAAGAGGAGTAAAGAATGAGTTTAAGGTTTTGGTTTAACAAATGGGTGACTAGTGGTATCATTCATTGAAACAGGAAACTTTAGAGAAGGGACAGAGGAGGGTGAGTTTGAGAACAAAATGTGTGACTCTAATTTTGGCTATATTTATTTTAAGATGCCAATTTTCTCTGTGATGAAGATAACATCTCAAATCAGAAGAAAAAAGTTGATTATTAAATAAGTGGTTCGAGGACAAATGGATAGCCATATGGCAAAAAATAAAGTCTATCTTGGACTTTACACTGGAATAAGTTCCAAATGAATCAGTTTTAATGGTAAATGAAGCTATAAGATTGTGAGGAAAAAAAAATTGGAAAATTAGATAATCTTAATTTAGACAAAGTCTTCCTATGACGCAATGTTATTTTTAAACCCTCAACACTGTCAAAATCTCTGCTTTAGCAAATGCAAGATGCATTCTGCTTGGTTTCATAGCCTCCATACCAGGCATGTGCAGCTTAGGAATCTATCACTGACATAGGAGGAACTGAATTCAGAATTTTGGCTAATTTCTCTACCATTTCTTCCCTCTCAAAGATATTGGCTCCTCAGTCCTGGCTGCTCCCAATGTTTGTCCCTCAGCCCACTGATACCACTGCAAACTGTAGGGTTCTACTACTCTCTTTTCAGAATTTACACTCCATGCCAAGAATCAACAAATTCTCTGGGGGAAAAAAGCAATAGATAAATGTAGGACTTATCTCAGTACATTTTTCTTCACTCTAGGATCTTATCATTCAATTACTGACTGTTTTGGGTGCATTTTGATGACCTCATATGGCTATTTTTTATTTCTTCCACATATTATAGTTGTTCTCATTAGGAGGGTTTGCATGACACAAGTTACTCCTCTGTCATGGACGACTGTTCCTTCTCTTAGTAATTAATTGATCACACAACCAATACATCAGTAAGAATTTAGATGACTTAAAAGGTACAATCTATACATTTGAGCATTTATAAACTTAACATGAAAACCAACAACTGGAGAATGTACATTCTTTTGAAGTTATCTTGAAAAATCTTCAAAAATTTACCATGTGCTGAGATATAAAATGAACCCCAACAAATTTCAATGAATTATTTTCATAAAGAATACCTATAATTAAACAATATAGGTAGGTTATGAATCAAAACCAAGAATGACTGGAAAAATACATTTGAAGATTTAGAAACATACTTGTAAATAATTAAAGGCAAAATTATAATAGAAAACAAAATTTTCTTAGAATTAAATAATTATGAAAACACTATGTATCAAAACTTGTATAACAGAGTTAAAGCAGTACTTAGATTTATTATATAGCATGCAGTAAACATCAAGACAGTCTAAAAAATAGTGAGCTAAACATCCAACTTCAGACATTAAAATAAGGAGAGCCAGATAGACCACAAAAATAAAGAAGGGAGTCATAAAGACATGAGCAGAAACTAACCAAATAAAGAAAAATTACATAAAAAAGATTTGTAAAGCCAAAAGTTTTTTTAAAAGAAGCCAATAAAATAAACCAAACTTTCAGATAATTATCAGAAGAATTCACAATCAAATAATATTTAGAAAAAGTTGTGTGCATGTGTGTGTGATAACTATGGATCCTAGAGATTAAAAACAATGAAGGATATTTTAAATTAGCATGTAATATGTAAAAACATATACAAATAAGTTTTTAAAAAAATGTTAAACACAAAAGAGACTAACTTGTGAAAAATTAAGAACCCAAGGAATCCAATAACCACTAACAAAACTGAATCAGTCTCAAATGGCTTTTACTGATAAATTATACCAAATATTCAAGGAACAGCTAACCTCCATTACATATAATTTCTTCTGGAAAACAGAAAAAGAAAGAATGTTTCTCAACGTATTTAACAAGGCTATCATAATTTTGATACCAATATCAAAATTAAAGGCAGATCTCACTCTTGCAAATGGAAACAAAAATTTAAAAATACATATTTACACAATACACTTCACAAGAAAATAGAGGAATACATTATGACTTAAATTTATTCTAGAAATTTGAAGTGATTTAACACTAAAATCAGCATGTTTTTAACACATTAAGCAATGAAAGGGGGGAAGTATATAAGTGTCTGTTACGCATAGAAACATATTTGATTAAGAATTCTCTTCCATTAAAAGGAACAAGATCATGTCCTTTGCAGGGACATGGATGGAGCTGGAAGCTATTATCCTCAGCAAACTAAACACCAGGGAGAGAAACAGCAGGGAGAGAAAACCAAACACCACAAGTTCTCACTTAAAAGTGGGAGCTGAACAATGAGAACACATGGACATAGGGAGGGGAACAACACACACTGGGGCCTGTTGGAGGGTGGGGTTGAGGGAGGGAGAGCATTAGGGAAAACAGTTAATGCCATGTTGGGCTTAATGCCTAGCTGATGGGTTGATAGGGGCAACAAAGCACCGTGGCACACGTGTACCTATGTAACAAACCTGCACACCCTGCATATGTACCCTGGAACTTAAAATAAAAATAAAAATTAAAAATAAACCAGTATCTTAATCACATTAAAAAAGAATAATTCTCTTCGTTTATAGTGAAATCTGGCAAATTAAAAACTGAAAAGCATTTTCTTTATCTGATAAGTGACATTTACATAAAAACTACAGTGAATGTTATATCTAAATATGAACTGTTAAAAACTATTGTCTTAAATCAGAAAAGGGCACTTCTTAAATTCAACATTGTACTAAAAATCCTAACCATCACAATAAAATTAGAAAAATAAGATATTTTCTAATTTTGGAATTGGAAAGAACAAAATCTACAATTTTTTTTTAGTTGATATAATTATCTGTACGGAGAAACTCAAAAGAACATACAAATTGTTAAACTAATAAAAATATATCAATACCAAAACTCAGTGGATTTTCTGTATGCTATACACAAATAGTTAAAATGCAACAAAATATTAGTTTTCTAGAATTACCGTAGCAAATTATCACAAACTATGTGGCTTAACACAATAGAAATTTATTTTCTCACAGTTCTGGAGGCTAGATGTCTGAAACCAAGGTGTTGGCAGAGCCATGCTTCTTCTTAAACTTTAGGAAAGGATCTCTCTTGATTTTTTTGGCTTCTGGTAGCCCTAGGCATTTCTTGTCTTGTGGCAGCTTAACTCTAATTTCTGTGCTTCACATAGCTGTTTTCTCTTTGTATGTCTCTCTCCCCTCCTTATAAGGACACCATTTACATCGGATTAGGTTGTACTCTAATTGAGTGTAACTTCATTTTAACGTGATTATATGTGCAGATAATCTATTTCCTAGTAAGATCACATTCACTGATACTGAGGTTTAAGACTTTAACATATGTTTTGGAGGGGTGCATTTCAACCCATAACAAATGCGCATGGACTTTATGAAGACAATTATACTGATCTGTTGAAATATAATAAGGAAGATATTCCAAAGTGGAGAGATATGTCATATTCATGGATAAAAACTTGCATTATCAAAATAATGGAATTCAATCTCAAGTCAGTGATTCAATACAATTTCAATAAATCAATGGTTTTGTTTGGTGTTTTCTTAGTGAAACTTGATAAACTGTTCCCAAAGTCTGTATGAAAAAGTGAAACAAAAAATAATCTATGCATTTCTTAGGGGAAAACTGAGACTCAGAACTTGCTCTGCTAGTATCGATTTTAATTATCTTATTTCCTCAAATCTAAGGTGGCATAATTTGTGAGATATATTACTATTTATGTACCATTAAGAAAGAAAAACACTATCACTATGAGATGAAGCATGATAGACTTGATGATAGGCTGCATAATGCATGAATGAGTCACATTAGCCTTTCAATGCTTTGAAATTTATCTATTTGAGATTAGACCATTTCTCCTGTCTTTTGATTAATTACTTTGTGATAGAAAAATTGTTGCATGTATCTTAATAAATAAAAATAAAATAGTGTCATCTACTTATGATTATCTTAATTTATTAGGTTCTATTAAGCATTTGATATTGTCTTTAAAAATATAAAACTATGGTTATTTCTCCAACAAGAATTTTTTTTTTTGCAACTTTATGCCCAACTGCTATGTTTGGGAGATGTTATGAATACAAAATGAATCCTCCTTTCAATGAGAAATCATAGTGCAAATTTTTTAAAGAAATTCAAGTAGTAATTGCAGACATCACATGTATAAGTCATAATGCATATAACTTAATGTGACTACAGTATGATCATGTACAATTAAATTTGCAGTTGCTTAGGAAAAAAAAAAGTCTACATTATGACTGCCCTCTGGCCAAGTGATATTCCATCATCAGATGGGCTAAACGTAAACTAAACATGCATCTTATAATTTATTAAATGTAGTATAAAACTCAAACAATTAAGATAATATGGTACTAGCACAGGAGAGAAATATAGACAAAAGGAGTACTGAAACAGACCTACTCACATACCAAAAGTATGATAAATAACAGATTAGGTAATTAATATCAGTGGGAAAAAAGACTAATCAATAAATTGTGCTGGGGTAATCAAGTGTCAAAATGAGGATGGGAACGGAAACCAGTCATAACATTTACAAAATCCATTCTTGACATACCTCAAATATTTAAATGTGAAAGCAATACTTAAACATAATTAAGAGAAAACAATAGAAAATATGAATTTTAGATAGGAAAGATATTAAAAACAAAAAGTACAGGGCTATTAAGGAATAGATGGGCATATTAAACAATATCTTTTTTTTTTTAAATTCTATTTATCAAAAGGCAAACTCTAGGCCAGGCATGATAGCTCATGCCTGTAATCCCAGCCCTTTGAAGGCTGAGGCAGGCAGGTTGCTTGAGCTCAGGAGTTTGAGACACACCTGGGCATAATGGCAAAACCCTATCTCTTCAAAAAATACAAAAATTAGCTGAGTGTGATGGCATGTACCTATGGTCCCAGCTACTGGAGAGGCTGAGGTAGGATTGCTTGAGCTTGGGATGTTGCAGTGAGCCATGATTGCACCAATGCACACCAGCATGGGTGACAGAGTGTGACACTGTCTCAAAAAGAAATAAAAAGGCAAGGGTTGAAAAACTACCTTTCAGGTACTCTGCTCAGTACCTGAGTGACAGGATCAATCGTATCCCAAACCTCAGCATCACACAATATGCCCAGGTAACTGAATCTAAAATGAAAGATGAAAAAAAATTAAAATGATATTTCAAAATGATAAAAAAGAAAATTTATTCTCTCCCCTTAGGACACTGAAATAATCTTTTCTATTATATTCTAAAAGTTGCATTGCTTTGCCAATTACTGTATGTTTTTGAATGCCAGAAATGATATCCATCTATGGATGGATTAAATGATAACAGACAAATATTCCCATTTATTTGTCTTCAACATAAGGCATTTGGTATTTATGAAAAAGACCTACTGTTTTGTTTAGTGTTTGAAAACAATTTTTTTTTCTTTTTCTTTTTTTTTTTAGATGGAGTCTTGCTCTGTCACCCAGGCTGGAGTGCAGTGGCATTATGTCAGCTCACTGCAACCTCCGCCTCCCAGGTTCAACCGATTCTTCTGCCTCAGCCTCTCAAGTAGATGGGACTACAGGCGTGTGCCACAACACCCGGCTAATTTTTGTATTTTCTTTTTAGTAGAGACAAGGTTTTACCATATCGGTCAGGCTGGTCTCAAACTCCTGACCTCGTGATCTGCCCGCCTCAGCCTCCCAAAGTGCTGGGATTACAGGCGTGAGCCACCACGCCTGGCCTTTCTCTGTATATTTTAACTGCTTAGAAACAAAACATTTGAATCTCTTAAAAAATAAACATTATATTGTATCCCATAAATTGTTTGTCAATTAAAATTAAAATTGAAAAAAGTTTATGATAATAAACACTATTTCATGTTTATTTTATGATGAAGTTTTAAAAAATAAAAAAGCAGTTCTATAATTATAAGAAAGCGACAAAAAAGAAAGGCGCAAAAGACATGACTAGGCATCCCACAGGAGAAACAAGAATAGTGTATAGATAAATGAAAGCATATTTTTAAAATGCTCAAATTCAATAATAATCAGGGAATGTAAATTTAAACCATAATAAAATAGCATTTTTTACCCTAAAGGCTGGCAGGAATTAATAACTCACCTACATGCCCAACCAGGCTGTAGGCAGCTCACCCACACACTGTCTCCCACTCTATCCACGGTCTTCACGTGCCTCAGGCAAAAGATATATAATTCCATTTACGTAAATTTCAGCAACAGACAAAATTAAACAATATTTTGTTTAAGGATACATGAACATAAAATAAGGATATATGAACATAACTTAAAAAGAAAACCAAAGTGTAATTAACAAAATCTAGGATAACAGTTGGAGAGGGTAATACATCATTTAAGATTAGCATATAGGGAACTATGCAGAGATACATTATTTGTGTATTATTCTTTAAATGGTGCCTATAGTTTGTATTTTCTATTCCTAAATATGTTTCTAAAAGCCACAAGCAAATTCAAAGACAAAAGATGAATGAAAGAAAAGTTTGGATCATATTACAATGGATGAATTTTCCTCATCTATAAAGAGTTTATATGAATCAATAAGAAAATTACCAACAATCTAATGGAATGAATATGAAAAGTTCACAGAAAAGAATATACTGTACATGCATTAATTAAACATAGGAAAAGATGTCCAACTTCACTCAAAATAAGAAAAGTGCTAATTACAATTTCTGAAAGATATAATATTTTTACTTATCAGATTGATAAGATAAAGCAGTTTAATACAACATTATAGGCAATGTTAGCAAGGTTGTGGGAAAACAAGATATTTCATACATTGCTAATGGGAATATAAATTTTTGAAATCCATATGAAGGACAATTTGTCAGAAATCGATCACAATTAGAGTTGCTTCTCTCCTTTGACTTAGAAATTCCACTTTTGGTATCTATCCTAGAGATACACCTGCATAGGTGAGAAATAGCATGTGCATGAAGTTATTCATTGTGGTATTGTTTGTAATAGCAAAAGATGGAGACAATCTAAGTGCTAATCAGTAAACAATTGATTAAGCAAATTAAGATACAGCTATATAATAAAATATGCAGTAAAAAAGAGATAGATGAGAAGGATCTATGTTTACATGCTGTAATGTCCAAGATGATATATAGTTATGGACAAAAATGTACAAACTAGCAAGCTATCATTTGTGTAATGAGGAGGGGAAGATGTATGTATTTGCTTATACATGAATAATCTATCTCTGAAAGACTGAAAGGCTGGTGGATAGAAAGAAGACAAAATTTTTCAACTTAAAGCAATGTAAATCTAGTTGTTTGTTCAACAAATGCATGATGCAAGGTAAAATGTTCAGGTCCATAGACACTTACATTTTTAAAGTATTTTAAAGCTTGAGATCCTTATTCTATTACATAAGTGGAGGTTGGAGATAACATATTTTGGTGTTATCTATGTATGGATTATATTTAAAGCTGTATGACTGTATGTAATTCAGTAAGGAAGAGGAGGAAGAAGTCCAAAAACTGAGCCCTCGAGTGCTTCTTCATTTGAAAGTCAGAAAGATCAAAGTAAGGACACTAAGAAGTGGACAGTAGAAAACAAAGAAGGTAATACAGCCTAAATCAAGTTAACAAAGTGATTGACTGTCAGATGCTGCTGACTTTGAATAAGGCAGTATCTATGGGTTCACTGTTAGATTTGGCAATGTGGGAGTTAGGGGGTGATGCTGACAAGAATGATTTTAGTGGAATTATTAAGATGAAAGCTTGACCAGAACAGTTTCAAGAGAGAATAAAAATAAGTTTGTGGAGACTGAAAACCCTTTCAATATAGTAGATCATACCTAAAGGAGGATAATTGTTTTACTTTTTCGAGTTGCTGTTTTGAAAAAAGGGAGATATGGCATCATGTTTGAATGCTGGTGGAAATGATCCAGACAGAAGGTAAAAATTGATAGTGCAGGAGAACTGGGGTACAATTTGTAGAAGCAAAGTGACATTTGACTGCCCCCCCCCCGCGCAGCCTAATGTTTTTCTTAGGACAAACTAGGCAAAATTAAAAGAAATAGGATTCAAAATTGGGGAACTATCAATACTTCTACACTTAGCCCTATAATTCCCATCTGGAGAATTAGGCCATGGATATCACTTATTCCTATTTTCTGTGGATGACCAGAGCACAAAAACGTGCTGCAAAAAAAAAAAAAAAAAAAAAAGTTTAAAGCTGGATGGAAAATGATCTAAAAATAAAATTGTATATTGTATGGAGACCAGTTGAGCCTGGAGGAATGAGAACTAGGGAGAAAATGAAAAAGTAACCTTCAAATAGATGTCATGTGAAAGAATGAGTGCATCGACTTTCTAAACATGTTTTTAAAAGGAAAAGTAGGATAAAAAAATCACAGAATCACAGTAGGTAGATTTTGGTTAGTTATGTTTAAAAAGAGTATCCATGTGTTTTGTACATGTATGAATGTTTAACAATTAAAGCTTTCAGCATTTACAGAATTATAACTATGTTATAACTAGATATGTAAAATCAAAGTTTAAATATTTTTCCCATTTGTATTTGGTCATTTGTTCTCTTACTGCTGTTTTTCAGTGTTCTGTATGTATTCTGGATGCACTCCTCTATCAGATACATAATGTGAAAATATTTTCTCCCAGTGAATTGTCATTTTATCCTCTTATGTTCTTTTTTATGATCTTGTTCATTCCTAATTATCCCTTTCCAATTTCGGTTTTCTCTCTGTTTTTCTTTTTTTCTTTTTTTTTTTTTTTGTTTTGTTTTTGAGACGGAGTCTCGCTCTGTCGCCCAGGCTGGAGTGCAGTGGCCGGATCTCAGCTCACTGCAAGCTCCGCCTCCCGAGTTCACGCCATTCTCCTGCCTCAGCCTCCCGAGTAGCTGGGACCACAGGCGCCCGCCACCTCGCCCGGCTTGTTTTTTTGTAGTTTTAGTAGAGACGGGGTTTCACTGTGTTCACCAGGATGCTCTCGATCTCCTGACCTCGTGATCCGCCCGTCTCGGCCTCCCAAAGTGCTGGGATTACTCTCTGTTTTTCTTGTTCAGTTTCATTAGCCTTTATGAATAACAAACTTTTAACATTCTTGATTCATTTGATTTTACTTTTAAATTCTACCTAGTTATTTTTTATTCTAATTTTCACCTTACTTACTCCAACTACTATCTTTAAGTTTATATTTTTTTTCTATTGCTTTCCTTTTCAGCTATCTGCTTATACCATTGTTATATTTAGATACTATTTCGCTCTAGTATAAGCATCTTAAGCTGTAAATTATTCTTTAAACGTAGACTTGGCTGCATCTCACAAATTTTATGTCATAGTTTTGTAATTATTCAGCTAAAATATTCTCCAATTTTCTCTAGTTTTATTTGACTCGTGGATTATTTAGAGGTATATTGCTCAGTTTCCTAAAATCTGAGAATGTTTTAGTTATCATTACTTAATTCTGATAACTGCATGATTTTAATATCTTGAAAAGTTTTGAGGCTTGATACATCTGCCAGTTTATGGTCATTTGTGCTAAATAATCCATGTCCACTTGGAAAAAAATACACTTCATTTTAGTGGCATATCGTTTATATAGGATAACTAAGTCGAGTTTATTCAATACATATTTATGGCAAATAAGCATATGTAAAGATGTGGAAACTGCAAATAAAGACACCAACGAGGTGCTATTACATACTTATTAGAATGGCTTACATTAAAAAGCAAGAAACCAAAATTACAATATCAAATGCTCTTAAGGATGTGGAGAACAGGAACTCATATTTACTGCTGGTGAGAAATACAAAATGGCACAGTAATTTTGGAAAACAGTTTGCTTCTTATAAAGTTAAACATACACTTACATATGACCCAAGAATCCATTAACTGTGTATTTACCCAAGTGAATTGAGAACTTATATTCATACAAAAATCTATATAGAAGTATTATAGCAATTTTTTTCATAATAGTCAAAATTGGAAACAACTAACATGATTTTTAATAGGTAAATAGATAAAGAATCTGTGTAGCAATGCATACAGTGAGATACTATAAACTATACAAATAAATGAACTATAGATCCATGTAACATGGATAAATTGTAAATTCATTTTGCAGAGGGAAAGGAGCAAGATCCAAAAGACTACATATTGGATGATTCTATGTGCTTGATATTCAGGAAAAGGCAAAATTATGCAGATGGAAAACAGATCAATGGTTGTCAGATGTTGGAAGAGGGTGGGCAGAGTTTATTGCAAAGAAGCCCCATAAGAGAAATGTTCGGGTGATAGAACTGTTCTGTATAGTACTGTGATGATAGACACACAAGTCTATGCATTTGTCAAAGATTATGGAATAATGCAACTCAAAAAATGAACTTTATTGTATGCAAGTTTAAGAAAACTTCAACCAGAAGTTTTTAAATAATAATAACGGGGGCTTCCTATTTACACCATTCTGGAATAGCAGGTATCAGATTTACCTCCCTGTCTTAAGCAAGTATAAAACTGGAGAAAATGTATAAAGCAACTAGTTTCAGACATTGGACACAGACAGTGGTTCTATGATCATGGAGAGAATGGAAACGTACAAACTGAGCTCTTCTTTCACCCCAGCTTTCTGCTGAAGAACATTTTCTTTTTCTTTTTCTTTTCTTTTTTTTTTTTTGAGGCGGACTCTCGCTCTGTCGCCCAGGCTGAAGGGCAGTGGTGCCATCTTGGCTTACTGCAAGCTCCGCTTCCCGGATTCACACCATTCTCCTGCGTCAGCATCAGGAGTAGCTGGGACTACAGGCGCCGGCCACCGTGCCCGGCTAATTTTTTGTATTTTTAGTAGAGACGGGGTTTCACCGAGGTCTCGATCTCCTGACCTCGTGATCCGCCTGCCTCGGCCTCCCAAAGTGCTGGAATTACAGGCGTGAGCCACCGCGCCCGGCCCTGAAGAACATTTTCTAAACTACAGTTGAGGAAACTGAAATCAAAATAGAATGCAATGGTTTTTCCAAGTAGAAGAAAAAAACAGAGTTCGAAACTTCTACAGAGGCTGTAAATTACCGATTGTAGTACTCAAGAGTAAGAATTGCCAAAAAAAGAGTTCCAGAAATCTGAAAATTAGTCTCATTGAGTCTCCAGTCAAATTTAAAACTGAGCATGCACAAGGGGATACTACACAAGACTGAGAGGAAAACCACTGGCGGGGCTGTGAGCCAAACAGATATTGTGGAGTTCACACAGTTCTAGGGTTATTAGAGTTTTGAACACTTAAACAATCCTGGTATAACATGTGGGATATATAGCTAAAACTGCAGAAGGGCCACAATGCTGAATACAGCTCAGATGTAAGGGGTATTATTTGCCTGATCCTAACAAAGCCTAAAGCAAGCCTCCACACACACAAAAATGCCAATCTGCCAACAAATTATCTGCTTACCAGTAAAATCTCAACACTGTCTAAAAGAAGACAACATCAATCAGACTCTCAAAAATGGGGCACTCATAATGCCAGGCAAATACGACAGGAAAATAGCTATAAATTAATGACAAAAAGAAAGAAAAGACAATTGATGCACAAAGCTAAGATTGACTACTGGCTTCTTATAAGAAGTAATTCCAATTACAAGACAATCCAAAACAACAACAAACAAGAAGTAAAACAAAACAAAAAAAGCATTTTCTAATGTATAATTCTCTTTCCAAAGAAAATATACACCAAAAAAGAAGACAAAATGAGACATTTTAAGACCAAAGTGGCAGACGTATTACTAGCAAATATACACTACAAGAAATGCTAATGGCAGTTATTTAGGCAACTCATACCTAAATAAAGGAATAAAGAATGCTGAAAATGATAAATATGTGGGCAACTATAAAAGTGAAAGCAAGAAAAAAATATAAAATGTAAACTTTATTGAACAGTAGAGAAATCAATGAAACCAAAAGCTGGTTCTTAAGATGTTTTCTTAAGCAATAAACATCTCACTAGACAAATCAAGAAAAAGAGAAAGGAAACACAAATTATTAATCAGAAATAAAAGAGGAAATATCTTATACAGCATATAATACCTATGTCAGCAAAATCAATAGCTTAGATGAAGGAGGAAAAGCCCTTAAAAATCGAAACTTAATAAAACTGGCATAAGATGAAATAGAAAACTCAAATAGCCCATATCTGTCAAGAAATCTTCAGGCCCAGGTGACTTCAATATTATGTTCTATCAAACATTTAGGGAAGAAATAATACTAATTTTGTAAAAATGTTTTCAGAAAATAAAAAAAAAAGGTCTATCAGCAAGATGGAAGAATAGGAGGCTCCCTGCTCAAATTCCCCCACAGCAATAATTTAGCAGGCCATGAACAAAGTGCCACTGTTGGAACATTGAGATCAGGTTAGAAAGTTGCAAAACCCTCGTGGACCCCAAGACCAAGGACAGTAATTCTGAGAAAGCAGATCTACTCCCAAGTAACAGATTGTGATCCCAGGTACAGACCCAGAAATACCCCTGTCCCTCTGTGGACTCAGCTATAGTTCTGTTTGGTTTTGCTCCTGTCACCAGAAGCATCTGACTAGGTACTCAGGGGAAGTCATGCCCACCTATACTATGTATAGCAGGCCTGCCAACCTCAGTCTTAGTGACAGATCCTGAAGCAGCCTGTGACCAGGCTCTGGCCCCTCTCAGTTGCAGCTTTGGGGCATTTCTGCCTTCCCAGGAACTTGACAGAAGGCACACCCATTTGTACCCCCAGAGGCCGACCTGTAGACCTTTGTTCCAGCTGTGGACTCTGAGGCAGCCCTGCGACTTGGTTTGCGTTCCTTTTAGCCACAATCCTACTTTCCAAGAACCTGCACAGTGACCTGCAAGGAGGCACCAAGGATAGGTAACAAAGAAAGGGTAGTATTTTCAATAAATGATGTCAGAAAAACTGGATATCCATACGTAATAGAATAAAATTGGCCTTTACCTTATACCATAAACAAAACTTTACTTGTAATGAATTAAAGATTTAAATATAAGAACTTAAATTGTAAAACTCCTAAAAGAAAACTAAGAAAAAAGCTCCAGGACTTTGGTCTTGACAATGACTTATTGGACGTGACACCAAAAGCACAGGCAACAAAAGCAAAAATAAACAAATGAGACCACATCAAACTAAAAAGTTCCTGCACAGCAAAGGACTCAGTCAACAAAATTAAAAGAAACCGTTGAAATGGAAAAATATATGTTATTATTTTACAGATAATGCACTAGATAAAAGGAATCAATCTTAATTTGGAAGGGTATTGTCAGAATATCTCCATTAATCAGTGACCCTTCAGTTGAGCCTTTAAAGAATGGCTCATCTGGGAGAGGATGGAGAAAGTTCATGCAGGTAAGGAGAATGCATTGCATGAAGAATGAGGAGAGTAAGAGTGATTGTGTGCAGTGCAGCACCTGTTAACTCATTCAAGTAGGAGGTAAATGGTAGTGACAATGTGGTATGGATATACAATCAAATTCATCTACTGTGCTGCACTATACAGGGAGTGCCATTTGGGGCCCCCTCCTTGAGGATTCCACAATCATGAGCTCTAGCATGTCACTTATCACATTATGTTGGAACTGTTTATACATATATCTTTCCAAATAAATTCCAAGCTCCTTGGAAATCAGGGATTGGATTTACTTCATATTTGTATTCCTAACTTGCATAGGACTTGGCACATGGTTGGCATTCAATAAAGGCATGTATATTAAACAACTGTGATGAATTCTATACTTGAGTTCAGAACAAAGTGTTAAGGTGCTGAAAAGCAGGAAGTTACTGGCTTTGCTGAGTGTTAGCAAAGGTTTCCTAAGCAGTAATATCCACAATGATCAGATCAAAATCTTTTTGTTTATCCTACTAGACTGCAACTTTCTAAAATAAAACATTTTAGGCATAATGTGACTTATTACATTGATGCCTCAGGATCTAGAAAATTCAGCTGCTTGTCTCTTGAAGCTTAGGAATGCATGTTTCTACAGCTGCTGACTTGTTAACATTATTAGGGTTGTATGAACTTGGTCTCTCTGGGTTGAGTTACAGCTGGGCTGGAAGAAATATATTTTCAAAACTCAAAATTAGAACACATAGTCTGACATGTGTATTTCTGGAAAAAAACAGTAAGATATTTAAAATGGCAACTGTCTTGGAAAATCTCTGTAACCTCCAGTTGCTATTAGCATAGCCTGTTACTTGCTTGTGCCTAAGAATGTGTGAATCCCTTCGATTCCTATAGGATATAGTCTGCGGTTGATAAGAGTGAAATTGGAGCTGGATAGGATTCAGTGGAATATGAATAAGTGAGGAAGATCAACGAAAAGTGGATAGGAAGGGAAAAAAGAACAGGTACTCTGCTCATAAAAATTACATGTTTCTGAAATAAGTAAAGGAGAAAATATAGGGCTTCTTCAGTGTAAAATAACCTTGTTTGAAGATCAAAAAAAGGAGTAATAAAATTAAGAGAGGAAAGAATGGAAAACAATAAACTCAGTGTTGATAGCTCCCATGTATCCAATTTGGCTGTTTTCTAGCTGCATGAACATGGAATTATCACTGACTCTCTCTGAGGTTTAGTTCCTGATATAGGTCTTGATGTTTGTCTCCTCCAACTCTCATGTTGAAATTTAATCATTGATATTGGGGATAAGACCTGGTGGGAGATGTTTGGGTCAGGGGAAAGACATCTCATGAATGGCATGTTGCCCTCCTTAGGGTAATGAGTGAGTTCTCATTCTATTAGTTCATGTGAGAGCAGGTTGTTTAAAGAGCCTGGCATCTCCTCCCTTCTCTCTCTCTTTCTCCTGATTTTGCCGTGTTATGTGTCTGCTCCTGCTTCATCTTCTGCCATGATTGAAAGCTTCCTGAGGCTTTCATCAGAAACTGAGCAGATGTTGGTGCCATGCTGTGTAGCCTGCAGAACTGTGAGCCAATTAAACCTCTTTCCCTTATAAATTACCCAATCTCAGGTATTTACAGTAGTGCAAAAAGCAGACTAATACAGAAAATTGGTACTGAGAAGTGGGGCATTGCTATAAAGATACCTAAAAATGTGGAAGCAGCTGTGGAACTGGGTAACAGGCAGAAATTGGAAGAGTTTGGAGGGCTCAGAAGAAGATGGGAAAACCAAGGAAAGTTTGGGATTTCTTAGAGACTTTTTCAATGATTGTGACCAAAATGCTGATAGAATTATGGACAGTGAAGTACGGACAGGCTGAGGAGGTCTCAGATAGCAATGAAGAAGTTATTGGTAACCAGAGCAAAGGTCTCCCTTGTTATGCCCTAGCAAAGAACTTAACTGAATTCTGTCCACATCTTAGGGATTTGTGGAAGTTTAAACTTAAGAGTGATGACCTAGGATATCTGGCAAAAGAAATTTATAAGTAGTAAATCATTCAAGAAGTGACCTGGCTGCTTCTAACAGCCTACAATCATATGTGGGAGCGAGGAAGTAACTTAAAGTTAAGATTTATATTTAAAGTGAAGCCGACCATAAAACTTTGGAAAATTTGAAGCCTGATCACATGGAAGAGAAAGAAAAAGCATTTTCAGGAGGAAAATAAAAGTTGGTTTCAAAGCACCCACTTGCTAGAAAGATTAGCATGACTAAAAGAGAGTCGTTTCTAATATCCAAGACAATGGAAAAAAGGCCTTGAAGCCAATTTAGAAGTCTACAGGAAATGCCCTCCCATCACAGGCCTAGAAGCCTTGGAGAAAAGAATGGTTTTGCCGGCCAGGCATGGGGCGCCACTTCACTGCTCTGCTACAGGATGCTGTTCCCTCATCCTGGCTGCTCCAGCTCCCACTGTGGGTCAAAGGGGCACTGATACAGCTTGGGCTGCAGCTTTAGAGATTGAAAGCTACCATAAGCCTTGGCATCTTTCGCATGGTGTTATATCTGCTGGTTTGCAGAATGCCAAGAGTGAAGGAGGCTTAGCAGCTTCCATCTAAATTTCAGAGTCTGTATCAGAAACCCTGCCACAGGAGCAGAGTCCCCATGGAGAGACTCTACTAGGACAGCACTAAGAGGACCTGTGGGGTAGTCCCTAAATAGAGTTCCCACAAGAACACTCCCTATTTGAGCTGTGGGAAGTGGGCAACAACGCTTCAGAATGATAGAGCCATCAGCATCTTGCATCCGGAATCTACAAAAGCCTTAGACATTCAATTACAACTGGAGAGAGCAGCTATGGGGCCTGCACCCTGCAAAACTAAAGGGGCAGAGCTACCCAAGTATTTGGGTGCCCACTTCTTGCACCAATGTGCCCTGGATGTGGACATAGAGTCAAAGGAAATGATTTTGGAGCTTAAAGATTTAATGACTACCCTGCAGAGTTCCAGACTTGTATGGGGCCTACTACACCTTCTTTTGGTGAATTTCTCTCTTTTGGAAGAGAATGTATATTCAATGCCTGTACCACCATTGTATCTTGGAAGTAAATAACTTGGATTTTATTTTGCAGGTTCATATGTGGAAGGAGCTTGAGCTTGCCTTGAGTTTCAGATGAGACTTTGGACTTGATGTTGGCCTGAATTAAGACTTTAGGGGACTGTTGGGAAGATATTACTATATTTTGCAATGGGAGGTAGATGTGAGATTTGGAGGGCCAAGGGCAGGATGATATGGTTTGGATGTCTGTCTTCTCCAAACCTCATGATGAAATGTAATCCGTAGTGTGGAAGGTGAGGTGTGGTGAGTGGTGTTTGGGTCAGGGAATACTTCATGAATGGTGTGCTGCCCTCCTCATGGTAATGAATGAGTTCTTATTCCATTAGTTCACACGATAGCTGGTTGTTTAAAGAGCGTAGCACTTCCTCCCTTCTCCTCTTCTTGCTCCTGATCTTGCCATGTTATGTGCCTGCTCATACTTCAACTTCAGCCATGGTTGGAAGCTTCCTGAGGCTCTCACCAGAAACTGAGCAGATGTTGGTGCCATGCTTGTACAGCCTGCAGAACCATGAGCCAATTAAAGCTCTTTTCTTTATAAATTACTCAGTCTCAGGTATTAATTTACAGTAATGCAAAAATGGACGAATACAGTTTCTCATAAGAAAAATGGAGTAAAAATTCTAGTCTCATAAAATCAGATGTGCAAGATATCTGGCATAGTATCCAACAAGAATATAAGCAAATTAAATTTGAAGTAAGAAGGAATTTCTACCATAGAAATTAAAAATAAGTAGTAGAAAGGACTCAAGTAGTAAAAAGAGGAAGTTCAGAAAAAGATGGGAAAGATTAAGCCCAAGAATAAATGATATAAACATATCAAAAACATAGAATTGTGGATCATCAGAGACAGAGTAGCTACAAAGACTCTGAAGGAAGAGAAACTGGACTTTGGAAGCCAATGTAATAAAAAATGTAGAAATGATTTGGAAATGTAAAGGAAACATCCAGATGTATGAAGTCATTAAATACTAAAGCGAGACAACCATGAACAAAATGAGCCAATATTAGGCTTCCATAAGTGGACATTAAAGCATAACCTCAAATGTTAGTAAAAAGTTCCAGACTTTGGGGAAACAAGAGTGACAGATGGTCCAGCTGGCTGTAATCTGAGATCAAACACCTTTTTTAAACAAAGAAAGCTAGGCAAAGGCTTTGTATGCAAGCCTGAATGGCAGACTAAAGGACAGTCCTTCACGTATGTGCTACTATATCTTTCTCTTTTCTCTTGACCACTTAGATAAACTTTGAACCTGTTAGTGTTAATCTCTAATGAGAAGGATTTATTATTGTTATTACTATTATTATTGTTTTTAGAGCTGGGGTTTTGCTCTGTCACCCACACTGGAATGCGGTGGTACAATAATAGCTTACTGCAGCCTTGAACATCTGGGCTCAGGTAGTCCTCCTGCCTCAGCCTCTTGAACAGCTAGGACTACAGGCACACACCACCACACCCAGATAATTTTTATTTTTTATAGAGATAGGGTCTTGCTATGTTTCCCAGGCTGCTTTCAAACTCCTGGCCTCAAGCATTCCTCCCACCTCAGCCTCCCAGAATGCTGGGATTACAGGAATGAGAAACTGTGCCCAGCGAGAATAACTCTAAAAGATTATATATATGTATATATGTGTGTGTATATATATATCATATATAAAATATATATTATCTAATATATGCATATTAGAGAAATGCAAATCAAAACCACAATGAGATACTGTATGTATAGTATACATACACACACATTTATACCACAGATCTCCAATACAGAGCACACAGATGTCATCCAGGATTTTTTGTGTCTCTATTACCAGCCCTGAAAAGATGCTATAATGCTGAGTTTGTTAGCAGCATGCTACAGAACCTGGTATAAGGAAGGAACTCCAGAACTGGAGGTGGAGACTCATGCTCTAGGCTCAGCTCTGCCAGTACTATCCGTGTGACTTTGCCAAGTCCCTTAAATTTTCTGAGCTTCAGACTTCTTACATGTGAGATGAACACTTGAATCCTACCTACTTTAACCACATCACAGTGTTGTGATGACGATCAAGTGAAATACCATAGGGAAAAGTTACACAAATAGTAGTTATTATTAGGTCATCGAGTAGACTGTGGCACTGAGGAGGCCAAAGCATCTGCAGTAGATGTCCGGTAGACCAGCTAACTGTCCATAATTATGTGTCAACTGGCTAAGTTATGTTCCAGGCTTTCAGAGCACAAGAACACCAGGAATAAGGCACGGTTCTATGTCTTTTTCTAGCTCACACTTAGGAAATGGCGGAGGGAAGGGGGTGGTGGGATGGAAATAAGGACATATTACTGCTGTCTCTCCTGGTGATACCTGCTGCTTACTTTCTCTGATCATGTCCTACTGATTTACACCAGGAAGATAAAAAAGGAAGCAAATTGGCCTGGACGAGGATCTGAGAAAATAGCCTTATTCTATAGGTTATAAAACCTTTTTATCTATTGTATTTCATTTACTCCTCATCACCTCACTGTGTTATAGAAATCTAGGTAGTTTCATTTTTGCAAGAAAAAAAAGAGGTTCGGGAGTTAAGTTACTTGTGCTGCCCAAGATCACATAGAGAAAGAATCTACCCTACAACTAAAATTTTGTGACTCTGAGCCACATAATACTAATCCAACTAGAAGGAGATGATGGTGGTAATTAGAAAAGCCATTCTTTCATCCCTAAAGCCTCATATTACCTATACGCCATTTTAAAAAAATTTTTTTTTAGTTTTATTTTAAGATCTGGGGTACATGTGCAGGTTGTGCAGGTTTGTTACATAGGTAAACGTGTCCCATGATGGTTTGCTGAACCTATTAACCCATCACCTAGGTATCAAGCCCAGCATGCATTCGTTATTTTTCCTAATGAACTCCCTTCCCCCAACCCCAACCCCTGACAGGCCCCCAGTGTGTTGTTCCCCTCCCTGTGTCCATGTGTTCTCATTGTTCAGCTCCCATTTATAAGTGAGAACACCCAGAGTTTGGTTTTCTGTTCCTGCCTTGGTTTGCTGAGGATAATGGCTTCCAGCTCTATCCATGTCCCCGCAAAGGATATGATCTCATTCCTTTTTAAGGCTGCATATTCCACGGTGTATATGTACCTCATTTTCTTTATCCAGTCTATTATTAGTGGGCATTTGGGTTGATTCTATGTCTTTGCTATTGTGAATAGCACTGCAATGAACATATATGTGCAAGCATCTTTGTAATAGAATGATTTATATTCCTTTGGGTGCATACCTAGTAATGGGATTGCTAGGTCAAAAGGTATTTCTGGTTCTAGATCTTTAAGGAATCACCACACCATCTTCCACAATGGTTGAACTAATTTACATTCCCACCAACAGCATAAAAGCATTCCTATTTCTCCATAACGTCACCAGCATCTGTTGTTTCTTGACTTTTTAATAATCATCATTCTGACTAGCATGAGATGGTATTTCATTGTGGTTTTGATTTGTATTTATCTAATGATCAGTGATGTTGAGCTTTTTTTCATGTGTTTGTTGGCTGCACAAATGTCTTCTTTTGAGAAGTATCTGTTCATGTCATTTGCCTACTTTTTAATGGGGTTGATTGTTTTTCTTCTTGTCAATATGTTTAAGTTCCTTATAGAATCTGGATATTAGAACTTTGTCAGATGGATAGATTGCAAAATTCTTCTCCCACTCTGTAGGTTGCCTGTTTGCTCTGATGAGAGTTTGTTTTGCTGTGCAGAAACTCTTTAGTTTAATTAGACCCCATTTGTCAATTTTTGCTTTTGTTACAATTGCTTTTGGTGATTTTGTTATTGCAATCTTTGTCCATGCCTATGTCTTGAATTATATTGCCTAGATTTTCTTCTAAGGTTTTTATAGTTTGGGGTTTTACATTTAAGTGTTTAATTCATCTTGAGTTAATTTTTGTATAAGGCATAAGGAAGGGGTCCACTTTCAATTTTCTGCATATGGCTAGCCAGTTCTCCCAGCACCATTTATTAAATAGGGAATCCTTTCCCCAATGCTTGTTCTTGTCAGGTTTGAAGATCAGATGATTGTAAATCTGCGGTCTTATTTCTGAGTTCTCTATTCTGTTCCATTGGTCTGTGTGTCTGTTTTTGTACCAGTACCATGCTGTTTTGGTTACTGTAGCCTTGTAGTATAATTTGAAGTTGCATAGCATATACACCATTTTCTGATGTCTGTACCTACAGTTCAAAGAGTCACTGATTTAGTTTTTACTAAAATATGCCATCTATGTCCTTGGAATCTCTTTTAAGTCTGTTGCCTATCTTGAGGAAGTAGGTTCTGAGTAAATTCATTCATTTGGATTTCAATTGCCTTTATCTTCACAAGCAAACACTTCACAAGCCTACAGGCTGCTAATTAATAAAACACAAGGCCCTTCACACAAGCTAAAAATACATGTTATTTTGTTTCCTCTACCTATATTTAGTCATTCTAGAAAGACTGGACTGGGAAAATGTGGCAAAATGAGAGACACAATTCCTAAATGTCATTAAACCTTTTTAGAGAAATAAAGTGCAGTTTCAAAGGAGTAAGATGATCCCCCTATAACTGCTCACCCCCTTAAGTGAAAC
Organism: Theropithecus gelada; assembly: GCF_003255815.1. Taxonomy (NCBI): domain Eukaryota; kingdom Metazoa; phylum Chordata; class Mammalia; order Primates; family Cercopithecidae; genus Theropithecus; species Theropithecus gelada. Next base: position 202,201,393 of record NC_037668.1, on the reverse strand, counting down.
AGAATGATATTAAAATGGAAAGTCACAATAGCTACCTGCTATAAAGTAATAATAAATAGCTCATTTATTTTCTCTATTTTTTTAATGGTTAGCAAATTGGCTGGGGATGTGCAGGGATAAAGAATCCAATAGGTATCTAATCTACTTATCCAGAAAAGGAGCAAAGCCACAGAGTCAAGGAAATTTGATACACAGCTACTTTGAAGGAGACAGAGTAGGTAACTATCTGCCTGGAGTGGTTTGGGGTTATCAATGGTCCCAACAGCTTCCTGTGTGTCTTGGTACCAGCCTTCCCTCCTCTCTGACTTGGTATTCGTCACATTGGATAACATTGGGATGTGGGAGGGATGTTGTTTCCTGAGGGCAGTTAAAAGACATAGTAATTTTAATTTCTTTTCTTGGCCTATCTTCCTAGGAACTTAGGAGGAGATGGGTACTGAAAGTTTACATGTTCAGATTTTTTTTTCAGAAGTTAAAATACTAGACATTGACTCTTTCAATACACACTTCAAAGAGAATTCTCTAACCATCTCAAACATTTATCTTATCTAATTCATAGAGACATATCTTTAGTGAAAGTATGCCAAACTAGAGGAATATCACCCATTTTGGCTAGTTGGGGTCTGATGGGTGTGAAGGAAGTCTTCCTGGGGAAAATGACATCTGTGTGCTAAGTCTTAAAAAATATGTAGGTGTTGGCTAGGTGAAATAGAGGGAATATAGTGAATAGTACTGGCCTGTGTATAGCCTACAGCGTGAGAAAGCTTGGTGCGTTTGGAGAGCTGCAAGAAGTTGCTGACAACTGGCTGGTTTAGAGAACTTTATCTCTCAGGCTGAAGATTCAAGACACCATTCTCCACAGCAATGGTAATCAAAATTTTAGAATTATAACAACATTTTAAGACTAAGAGTGGTTTTTGAGGGCATCCATATATGATTGGCTATAATATCATTATCTGTTCACTTAAAATATTCAAAATGCAAGCTGACAGAAATTCAGAAGTTTCTAAAGTGAATTTGTATTTTACTATCAACAATTGAATCTGAGTGAGTTTAAAATAATATATGGGCTGGGCATGGTGGCTCACGCCTGTAATCCCAGCACTTTGGGAGGCCAAGGTGAGAGGATCACCTGAGATCAGGAGTTCAAGACCAGCTTAGCCAACATGATGAAACCCATCTCTACTAAAAATACAAAAATTAGTCAGATGTGGTGGTGCATGCCTATAGTTCCAGCTACTTGGGAGACTGAGGCAGGAGAATCACTTGAACCTGGGAGGCAGAGGTTGCTGTGAGCCAAGATTGCACCACTGTACTACACCCTGGGTGACACAGTGAGACTCTGTCTTAATAATAATAACAACAATAATAATAACATAGAGATACGTGAGGTGTTATTCAATCAATGGATAGTGAAGAGTACCCACAGGGATTTATAGACTAGACAAGTCTTTCTCTGTCCTCTGTGTCTGAAGACTACAGGAGGCTGTAAAGCATGGAAAACTATTGAAAGGTTTGAAACAGAAGAATAATATAATCAGATAAATGCTCTAACTTATTTCCTCCCTTGTCACAAAAAGCAGTTAAAGATTATATATAAAATTAGATTTTATATATATAATTATATATTATATATAAAATTATATATATAAGATTATATATAAAATTAGATATATAAAATTAATGTTACCTTTTTATAAGGATTTTCATTTAAGGGAGAATTCTTAAGTGATGGACAATGCTTAACAAAATGGAATAAATTGCAGATGACAGTTTGCAATGGGTAGTTGGGAAATTTAGTATGAGAACTCTGCCAGTTCGTCGAATCTCAGTAAAGAATAAAGCAAATACATGATCGTTGCTAGAGTAATATTTAGGATAAAAGACTTATGTGTGCATAAATCTTTATTTATTACCTGGTGGTGTCAGAGAATGGGGATGTATATAATGTATATGAATTACCAATTTTCATAAAGTAACACTACGATAGACAGACCTCTCTCTTCCTCAATCAAACCAGTCTTCTCAATCAGAACACCCTTTGTTTCTGGGCTGTCTTCAGAAAGATTTTAAGAAGCAAGCAATATGTGTCATCCTGTTGGAATTATTTACATTAAAGAATGAATGGCTGTTAACTTCCTAATAGAACATTTTACACTTAAAGGAGTAGTTTGCTAACCCAAAAGGATAGTTAGTTGGGAAAATTATTACAGAGATATAGGAGAGGAGTCTATTTTGAGAAGCAGGGTGTTTTGGGGTCAACTCTATCCTATCATTTCTCTAGTGTCTTATGGTTCTTTGATATCAACTTTAAGAATGTCCATTATTATGGTTATCGATATGTAAATGTGACATAAAATGAATTTTATTCCAGGAAAAAAAACCACCCACAGTAGGAATCAGATCATATTGTAAATATTATGGCATTATACAGATGTGTAACTCTGGACAAACGTTTCAGTTCTATGGGCCTCAATTTCCTCATATATAAAATGGAGATTGGGCTGGGTACGGTGCCATTGTAGGAGGGCAGAGTGGTTTTTCATGTGTGATGACCATTTCCTGACTGATCACTATTAGTAATTTGGCTAATATGACTGTTCAGGCGAGTAGGTTCCTCCTTTGTTCCCTGGACTCTAAGTGTCTGTGCCTGCCAAGCTGCTGGCATCTAAGCTGAAAAGAATCTGCACAGAGAGGAGGAGTGAACTTTCATCCTGGGCAAATGAGAGCATTTGTAATGTCTATTCCAACTCTGACATTTTCTGTATCTGGACTGGACTTTTTCTTTTCTTTTCTTTCCTTTTTTTTTTTTTTGAGATGGAGTCTCGCTCGCTCTGTTGCCCAGGCTGGAGTGCAGTGGTGCGATGTCAGCTCACTGCAACCTCCGACTCCCTGGTTCAAGCAATTCTCCTGCCTCAGCCTCCCAAGTAGCTGGGATTACAGGCACACACCACCACTCCCAGCTAATTTCTGTATTGTTAGTAGAGATGGGATTTCACTATGTTGGCCAGGATGGTCTCAATCTCCTGACCTCATGATCTGCCCGCCTTGGCCTCCCAAAGTGCTGGGATTACAGGCGTGATCCACTGCACCCAGCCTAGACTTTTTCTTTATCACCTTCCTTGCTCATTGTTAGTTGAATTGCTTGAGAAACTCGAATAGTATAGAAGTTAAGGCTTTTGTTTAGTGAAATTAAAATAGTCAAAATAAATGTTCAGTTAAAAGAAATAAGGGAACATTAATCTTCATTCATACTTCTTCATGAAAGTGTCTAGGCTCCAATTTTTGTTTAAGTGTCTCTTCTGTTTTCCAAGAATTCTGCTTGGAAGCAAAGAGGCTTAGGGCAATTAGCAGCAAAATCTGAGGCAGGCATCTATTTCTCACTTGTCACAGACAGTTCCTTCTAGGGGCAGTCACAAGGCATCACTTTTTCAAAGCATAACTGACCTTCACAATTGCCTATGGGCATACCCACCCCTGTACCCCTGTCATCAACAGCATTTTTCTATGGTGAAAGTGACTTGAAAATGTGACCTCATTAACAGAGACCAGGCTAAACTGGCCATGAAGACTGGCTGCCAAAGATCGAACCAAAAGGTTTACTTTTAAATAAAATTTTCATGGATATCTTTTATTGCTTTAACAAGTTAAACTGTTAAAAGAGGGCAAGATTTGACCAAAAAGTGGAAAGGCATGAAAAGTGTTCTAGGAACTTGCCAGATGAGACTAATTCAAATGCAGAATGCAGTGGAGGCATTGGGAAGCCATCTGAAAAGGTAATGAACTTGGTAAGTGGTTTATGGGCAAAATAATTTTTAAGGTACTGCTGATTTAGAAAATGTAAAACTGGTACAATATGCTTTAGAAATCTGATAACTTGGAGAGCTTGGCCTACCTGACTTTTACAGATGGTAGAATGGGTTCCCGCTTGGAGAGTGGTTAATTTAGCCTCTTTTGCTCAAGTTAGAGTCAATAACCCTAATGTCGTGAGGGATTATATGGGGTTACTTTTGTTTATCAGACCAAACGGGCATCTGAGAGACAGTCAAACTGATCTCTAATCTCTGTTCTGTTCTGCTACTGATTTGCAAAGTGATCTCAAGAATGTTACTTCTCTGTAGGGGAAACAAAGAGGTGTTGATGATCTTTGCTCTAATAATAGTTCTTGGTGAAAACTCTTGGAAACTCATTCAAGATAATTAAAATAAAGAGAGAGTAGGTGGTATTGAAATGATTCAGGGGCATTATATCTATATTAAATACAGCTAGGCCTCATGGGACCTGGGAATAAAAATTAAGAAACTTACCAGAGACCAAGACAGACACTCTCTTTAATCTCTGTTTGTCTGTCTGTCTGTCTGTCTGTCTCTCTCTCTCTCTCTCTCTCTCTCCATGGTTTCTCCTTGTAAATCTTCTTCTAATGCTTCTTTCTGAATATAAACTTTCCCCTTTTACCCAGTCCCAATCCCACTAGTTGTATGATCCCCTTTTACCCAGTCTCAATCTCACGTTATCTTAACTACCTGAGCACCAAATCTATGGTCACAGAATTAAGCTGCTTACAGTGGCATCTGGATTTCAAATCTTTCAGATCTTTCACCAAGGGAGGAAGAGAAAGGAACTACTATACTCACTGAATATTGCAGGATCCAAGTGATATAATATGTTCAGTCAGTTTCTAACAGTGAGGGCAGCTGAGTCAATAAATTATTGTCACCTAAATCCAAGGGAAAGTAGTCAACAGAGTTTATGAAAATGGGGCACTTTGTATTTCCCTGAGTTTTGCATGTCAGGCTGTATTACAGTTATCCTTTATTAGTAAGCATCTTCCCAATTCATCAAGAGCTCACCTGGTGTAAGAAGCATGGTGAAAGCACAAGTCTATCTTAAGGAATAATGTTTCATATAGAAAATACTTGGGAGTCAAGAAGGACTCACATGAGGCTGTTATATAGATATAAATTTAATATAATATGTGTGATTGTGATTACAGATACATATTTGGTGCTTTATTTATCCAGAAGCATGAGTCACATAGTACATAAAGTATTCAATACAAAATTCTAAAGATAAACACAATTGTTCTTGAATTTAAAATGTATGGGATAAATGCTTACAAATGGATTTATAAACCTTTCACTTCTACTTCATTCTCCTGGCTGTGTCTTCTGAAGATGAGTTGCTAGTTGCAACATTAAGAAGATAGCTCCTTCAAATCCTGACACTATATGACACAGAAAGAACTTTTGGCAAATATTTATTCAGATTACTTGTCTCCAGTGGCAAATTTCTCAGCATTTCTCTTTGTTTTGTCTATGCCTTAGCTTGTACGTTTTTCTAGAAAGGAAGTTAAATGCTTTTAATGTATGAATTATTACATAATTGAAGTTAGACCCAAATATGTTAAATATTTCCTCTTGCAAAGGGAGAAGAGGAACGGAGAAATAGGGGCAAGGTGGGGAGGAAAAAATACCTCAGGTGAGAGAACAAGTAACTTGCAAGAGGCTTATTAAACTGTATATAAATGTTGAAGAGGCTGATTTGTAGTTTCTCTACTAGAAAAATAATAAGATTTATTATTAAACCGTGAGTTGAGAATAATAATCCCAATGTTTGTTGTTGTCGTTGTTGTTGTTGCCTATTACTCTCTGCTGTAAGTTTCCATTCAAAGCCAGGAGTGTTTTCTCAATTGGAAGAGTTGATCTTTTTAGATTCGGGATGGGTAAGTGATGCTGGGAAAGCCTTTCTTTAAATATTAATTGCTCTTGTTTGCCTTAGAATCTATTTGGTGAAAAGTGTGTTTAACATAACAGTAGCTGCTAAATTGTTAACTAAAGAGCCTTGTGCAAAGCAAGTGTTCAATACATCCTTGTCTAATAGAATGAAGAGACTATAAACCAGAGAGGTTTAATAGTAATTGAGCCAGGATAAACCAAGATGCACCAAACTTTATGTCCAAAACCTACATAGAGTTGCCTAGTCCTTGGGTTTGGATGCTTGGATGTTGGAAATTGCATTTTCCATTCTCTGCTTTCTGGCACATGCAGCCAAATATGGACAGGAGACCCTCAATATTTATTCACTTTTCTGGTCAAGGCTTTCTAGGATGTTAAAATCAAATTTTACATCTAGCTGCATTGCAAGTCAGGAAGTACTTTCCTGCAAATACGGAAGATGACAAAAGCCAGTTTCAACCAAGTTGAGCTGCTCTTAAATATTTCCTAACAAAGGGATTAATTTCATAGGTCTGGGCACTTACTTTTTAACCACTTCCCTTCTCCCTTTCTTCCTTTTCTTCTCATGACCATTCCCTCCTAAACTTGCTAAATTCCCAGGAAAAAGGGGAAATGACCTGCTAGGGGGAACAGTTTCAATAATGAAATCATTTCTCTGAAATATAACTGGCTTTTTCAATGATTCTCAAATTTGTTATTGGATAGGCAGTTTGGTAAACCTAGAAGGGAATGCTTATGAGTTTATTTATTTGTTAATGGCCCAGTTTTTATTGAAATGTTTGCATGTCTGTTACTCTTTAGAAAATAATTAACAGCTCCATCCTATTCAAATGGCTTGTGTACAGAGCACACATCAACCAAATAAAATCCATGGCTTTGTAAAGGATAAAAATAAAAATAATTTCTTTCACCAAGTTCTCCTTGGCACTGAATTCTACTTAAAGCATAATTCATACAGTAGGGAATTGGAGTACATGGGGTATGGAGAGTAGGGCACAAAATGTTTCCATACATTTGACTTTATTGATTTGAAAGCAAAGTCACTGAAATGCCTCAGTTAGTTCTGCATTTTAAAAGGTGTATACCTGGAAGAAACAAAAAAAAAATGTGTACGTGTGTGTGTGTGTGTGTGTGTGTGTGTGTGTGGCGGGGAAGATGGAAGGTTATTCACATGCGTGAAGGCTATTCACACTGCTTTAACAAATAAACATGGAACATACCTCCTAATTAACTGTAGAGTTAATAGTCTGTCTCTTTGTCCTGATGTAATTTGGATCTTAATCTAACCCCAACTCTAAACTATATCAAACCCAGGCAGAAAAACTGAAGTTACAGGCAATTACCTGGGCTAATCTTAGTTTTTTTCTCAACAATGATAACCATATTCTCCTATTTCCATTGACCACAATTTGGTTCCACCACCTTTCTACATCCTCAATGCACTCCCAACTGTAGTTACATTTTCACAGGGGAGGAAAACTCCAGCACAACAGTGTTCTTGCATCAAGCTTCATGCTTTCCCAGATATTTATTTACTCAAGGGAACGTGGAGAGGAAGAGAAGGAGGGAGATGGAGTGATAAGTAGATGTTACACATGTTTTTCCTGGAAAGATCACTCCACTTTTTCTAATTTCCCAGAATTTAAAAAATGTATTTTATCTCTATTACCATGGAAATTACTAGTAACAGGATTTTTTTTTTCTCTCTTTTCTAGGTTTCCAAAAACTTTCAAAAGTGTTCAAAGAAATTTTCTAGAACAATTTTAATATGTTGGATTTCTCATTTGGGGCTGGAATGTTTGTATTCTTTTTAATTTTATTATTTCATATATTAGAAGAGTTTCTAATATGTGTATGAATACAATTTTAAATGTAAGATTATATAGATGTAGATACAGATAGATAGATACATGTAGATATATAGATATAATGTCACAGTATCACTATAAGGCATTCCTTCTTCCATTCCTTTTATATCTCCACAGAACTGCTCTCATGGTGCCCTTTCCTGCCCTCTACCTCCCACATTCAGCTTATTAAAAGGTAAAAGCCCTTCTTATTTTCCACTGAAAAGTCTACCCACTTTCATAGGGTGTCCAGTCAATTTGTGAGTACGGTCCATTGGAGTCTTCATAACATCAGCCCTCGAGGTGAGATCTGTAATAGCTAGTTAATTATCTGGGAATTTTCAAACATTTGGATATTTCAAATAATGTGAATAAAATACTTGAATTTTAAATAATTGTTTCTTCAAATGTTTTCGCATTAATGAAAAAATAATGCACCAAGATTTTGGATTTCTAGCTGTATGAGAGAGTAAAGGGTTGGTACTTTATTAACTTGGGGGCAATGTAGACAGATGTTGAAGCTGGTACTGGAAGTGCACTCTGGAAATTTTTGTCTGAGTTTCTCATCAATCCTACAGAATTGCATGCAATGAGAACGTCATGATTGCAGTGTTGATCTGGCCTAGCTCTGGACTGCTTGATGAAGGAGTTTCCCTGAAGCGAGCAATACTGGCAAATATGAATGAATTCATACCACTAGCAATTGCTGGCAGAACACCCAGCCACTCTACCCATTTTCAGAATGTGAAATGGCAAGTATTCAGCAGGGCAAATTATCCTTGAAGTCACAAAAATAGGGAAAATCCAACAAGCACAGTCAGTGTTTACCTGAAGAATACAGTCTCATAGTTGCTTCACTTTCAACATTCTTAGGAAATAACCAAATAAATGAGCTACAAATATGGGAAACTAGGAGTGTGTGAATGAAAAAGAGCAACAGAAGGAGGAAATACAAGACTAGACAATGTAGTCTTCTACTTAACATTTCAGAATTTTATTAATCCTTTAAAAATCACCCTCTTTCTTTTGAGTTAATATCCTCATCTCGACTACCATCATACATGGTTTAGTTTGATTCTGTTACTAAATTCTGTGAATCATTATTTAAGCAAATCTACTAAATATTAGAAAAAATTCTAGCAAGACTTATAATCATGAAATACAGAATTAAAAGTTTAAACCTACCAAAACTCCTATGGCCTATCATTTAGCTGTGAATGAGGCATGTCAGGAGTATAAATCTGCACTTTTGACTTTAAGTAAAATTTACTAATGCAGGAAGCAAAACAGTGAGGGAATACTGGGGTTGCTAAAAGATTACTTTTTTTTTTTTTTTTTGCAAAATGCAGTGTACCTTAAAAGTGTCTCACTTAGAAGGCCTCTACCTGTAGTCACATTTATTTTTCTAAAGACAATTTTGTGTTTTGAAGATAAATGTCATTAGTCTATGATAATAGCATGATAGCCATTTTAGACTTGACCATATTTTCTCTTGTTAGTGTATAGCCGTCTTGATATTTAGGTGGGAGACTGCTCCAATGGAGCAACAGTTTCATTTTATATGATTGGATTTAGAAATTTATGAATTTTAAACACATAAGAATTTTAAATAATTTGAAAATGGAAACATTTGACCTATAGTCTAGGAGCATAAATACATTTATAAAATACTTCATTGTTCACCTTAGGTCATTGATTTAAAACAGAATTTGGTAACTATGGGCAGGCGGAGGGGGCCAGTGAGGAAGGTATAAAAGAGAAATCTATATGAATTGTGCTCAGATTGATTTTGTATAAACACAGTATATTCATGGTTGTATCTCTTATTAATAATACCCAGCTAACATGAAGGTGGTGCCAGGGAAGGATCAATATTTTAAATAACGTATTTGCTTAAAATACCATAGAGTGGCTGCTTCATAAAAATCTTATAATCTTTTATTAACCAAGTTCAGAAATAATTAGAGGGGTGATCTCCCTGGATCAGAACTGAAACAAGTGAGATCAATTAAGCTCCTTTGAAATAGGTCTGTCCACACTTATATTCTGTTTTAGACCAATTTAGGTGGAAATCTATTACCTAAACCCACATTCACTGATATCATATTCTTGTCTTATATTTCTTTGCCTTAGGCAGGATTTGTCTGTGATTCTGACTGGATCTGACTACAAACTGAAGATATCTTAATTAATAACAGGGCAGGAAGAATTGAGTAGGGAAACAAGGCCTTTGGACGGTAGATAAGTATCCAAATCTATGTGGGCAAAAAGAGTAAGCAACATCCCCTGGGATTTTTCCATGTGGGTATCATTAAGCAAAGCTGCTGTGGGAAGATATGCAGATTAATGGGAAATGCAGGGTTATTATGGAGGAAATAACTCACAGGATGATTTAATAGCCTGGCTAGATTACTACTTGATTAACTCCTGATAAAACTCAGAGCGCACAAAGCGAGGCAGAGAATCCTTTTCCATCAGGGCATGGATTCTTTTCTGGGCCATGTCAAAGCTGCTCAGGGAAGGTTCCACCAGGTTCTTCATTGTGATGTCCTTAGTGAAGTGGTCAATATTCACCTGTGGGCCAGGAAACAGGGTCACTACATAAGCCTAGGTTATAGAATTTGACGAGGCATGAAGAAGGAGGTAGAATTTCTTGTCAATAAAACATAAGAGGGGAGGAAAGTCATTAAAAAGTGAGACATGTCACTTCTCACTTTATAGGCAATGGGTTAAGACAGCTGATGTTCCAAAAGATGCATCCAACCGGTATTAGACACCCACCAGGTGTCAGACCTCCCATAGAAGCTAACACACACATTACTTATTTAATCCTTGACAACAATCCTGAGAATGATTCTTCTCTTTTATAGAAAAAAATACGTGTATGCAGAAGGTTAAGAGGCTTCCCCAAGATCACAGAACTGATATGTGTATTTGAATCTAGAGAATCAGAATTTGAATCCAGGTATCCTGGTGCCTTTTTTTTTTCTTTTCTTTTCTTTTTTTTTCAGATAGAGTCTAGCTCTGTCACTCAGGCTGGAGTGCAGTGGTGCCATCTTGGCTAACTGCAACCCCTGCCTTCTGGGTTCAACTGATTTTCCTGCCAGAGCCTCCCGAGTAGCTGGGATTACAGGCATGTGCCACCACACTGGGTTAATTTTTGTATTTTTGGTAGAGACGGGGTTTGCCATGTTGGCCAGGCTGGTCTCGAACTTCTGACCTCAGGTGATCTGCCTGCCTCGGCCTCCCAGAGTGCTGGGATTACAGGTGTGAGCCACCGCATCCGGCCCTGGTGCCTAATTTTAAAATTCTAACACAATATTGGGTTTCACATCTAGTGGAGGAATTGAACAGAGAGAAGTAAATTCTCACTGGGGATCCAGGACCTTTTTCATGGCTCCAGAAGAACAAGAAAACTTGTTCTTTCCAAAAACAAACCAGGAAACAGTCATTCTGACAGAATAATAATGAAAACAGCTAAGAGCAATTAACATTTATTGAGTGCTCGGTCTGTGCCAGGCACTTTGCAAGGATGAACTCATTTAATCTTATAACTCTATGAGGTATAATAGATGCTGTCATCTACGTTTTACAGTTGAGGAAACAGATGCACAGAAATGTTACATGATTTACTCAAGGTTCATCAATGGTAGAGAGAAGATTCAGAAACCCAGTGATGTGGCTCTAGTAGACTCCAGCACTGGGATGCGCTGTGGCTTACATGTCCTGAGTGCAGGGCCTGTACATTGCAACCATACTAGGGTCTATGTGAATGGTTCCCCTGGAGTTGTGCAAGGTACAGCCTGTTTGAACTTGGCTAACTATGAGTTTAAAGGAATCTTTATACTCCAAGTTGTAAGATTTAATGATTCTTAAGGATTTTGAGTGTAAAAGAGACAGAAATAGAATCCAAATCAGCCTATGGTTGTGAATTGAAATGTTGATAAAGGTTTTGGGTCTCTCCTGGGCTGTTAGAGGTTCTTGGTACTGAATAGAGTTCTTTGGGCTCAGAGAATTATGAAGCAGCTATTAGTTAGAGTTGGAGACAAAATGTATGATTCCCTGAGGAGCCAGGTCAGAACAGACAGCAGGAATGAACTGTGCTTCAAAGTCCAGGATGAAGGGCGTTGAGCTACAGTAAGATTTTTCCAGAGGTGAAAGGGGTCAGTGTACTTTATGTAGGCCTGGTGGAAGACCAGACTGTCAGAATTGGGATCAGCGTCAGAGCCGATGAAGTCCAATGTCTGCCTTTAAATGTGAAGACCTCAAAGAGCTCAGATTACATGCCCACAAACAGCTAGTGCGAATTAGAGGTGAGACTGTAACATAGATTTCTCTGTTCTCAGTCTATTTTCTTCCCACCACACTGAAAGCAATGCTTCTTCCTTCTCTTATATTAAATATATATCTGTATTGAGCTGAGTAAACAGGCTTATTCCAAATGATTGAGATTCTAAAAATTATAAAAGTAGCTCCTAATCTTATTTTTTAAAGGAGTGATGCATTTTAAAACCTCTAGGACATAGTATCCACCGGCAAATAGCAGCTATTTCTCTTATTATTTTTATGTGCTTAAACCTTCTTTAATGAGTCATTCTGATACATATTTATCTGTTTAGTTATCCAGAAAAAATATTATTTCATTAATTTGAAATATAGTCAAATGATAATTTGCAATGTATAAATTATCTACTTATTGACCTCTACATGGCCATTTCTCTTGTTTAAATTTAGTTCCAATTCTTACCATTGTATCTCTCAGTCAGTGTCTTGTATTAAAGAGTTGAGGTGAGTATTCAGAGAAACAAAACTCAGATTACTATTTGCCTGGGTAATTAATCTAGGTCTTATATAGGTCAATTTCACCAAAATTAAATAGTAAATATTTACGTCAAAATACAAAATTCGGAGAATTTTTTAAGTAATAAAGGCTATGATTTAACATACTTCAGGTGCACATACATATATACAAGATGTTTACAGTTAGAAGAACTGAGGATTAGAGAGCTATAGCTAGAGACTTGCCCAAAGTCCCACATCTAAGAATGTCTGAAGTTGGATATTTTCATGCTTTCATCTCAAAAATATTTCTTGAATGCTTTTCATGTGCTAGGAGTAGGATTCACATTCTCTCTAATGCCCAGCTCAGGATCATTATTCTACATAATCCTGGGATGCCTGTATTTGGGGTCTAATGTATCCTATTGTACCCTTGCATAAGCATAGATCATTAGAAGGAAGGGCGAGGCTATTTTAATTATAGTCTTGCCACTAGTCACCACAATTTATTTGTAACTTAGCGAGCCATGGTATTATTTATTTTAAAATTGTATTTTAGATTAATGTCTCATATTTTCATAATAACCAATAATGTTTTCCCAGAGCTCAGAGTAACTAACAGTTATCTGAGTGGGGTTTCTACCATTTGTAGGTATTTCGGCAAATCCTAGAATTCTGTGAAGAGGAAGTCAAGTGATAGGAAGGTAAGTTGGAGAATCCTTTGAAATGGGGAAATGCATGTCCAATTTAATATTAAATTAATCTTCTTGTCAGTATATACAGAGAAATAACATGCTGACAGAAGAAAGGATGGCCCAGCACAAATGATAACAGAAGTAGGGTAGAGCTAACATATGTGCTTAGGGTGGAGGTTGAGGAGAAGAAGGGGTGATCTGGAGAGAATTTCAAGATCAATATCCACATCAAAGCTAAATCTAGCTTCTTTCTAGGACCTTTTCATTTTCGTGGCTTTGACCCACAGTACTCTACATTCGCATACTCCTAACCTCCAACCCTGTGTCACGGAGGAGGCACATCTACTAGTACCAAGGTACATAATTTGTCCATCCACTCAAACACATTTAGGGTAACTCATAACTAAAGAAATACATATCTAATGGTGGAACTCCAGGAATCTACAGCGTCTGCGGTAGAAAAGGGATATTTGGGAGTTTTTTTCTCTCAAACATCTTAAGTAGATTGCTGCCTACTCACAAGGCTTGCCCAGATCACCTCTGTGCTTGACTCCAAACCTTGATGAAACATTCAATTTCCTGACTGGATTAAAAGAAACAAGTGAAATTAGAGCAACCTGACCAAACTCTGATGAACAGGGCTTGCTGTGGCCATCCTGAATTCCACAATAGGCTTTCAATGTGGTTTTATACATAACAAAGAAAAAAGCAGATCAACTTCCCCAAAGTTTCTTTGAAATCAACAAAAATCTGGGCTTTAGTAGTCTGTCAGTGGTATATTGGCTTTCAACATCTCTAGCACTGCTTTCTTGTTATATTTTGATTTTCATGAGTAAATGTACCATTGTCCCAACTACAGTGTAAATGGCAAAGTCCAAGTGGGAAAATAAAGGATAAAGAAGAGTAGAGAGGGCAAAAAAGAGAGGTGTTTAAAGGAAAGAATAGGAATGGGAAAAGAAAGAGGAACAAAGAAAAGTTGTAGAAATACTCATTAGGCATTAATGAGTTCAGACACTGAGATACTGGTTGATATAGTTTGGCTGTGTCCCCACCCAAATCTCACCTTAAATCGTAATAATTCCCACATGTCAAGGGCAGGACCAGGTTGCAATAATTGAATCATGGGGGTAGTTTCCCTTACACTGTTCTCGTGATAGTGAGTGAGTTCTCACGAGAGCTGATGGTTTTATAAGGGGCTTTCCCCTTCACTCCACTCTTATCCTCTCTCCTGCCACCCTGTTAAATGGTGCCTTCTATCTTGATTGTAAGCTTCCTGAGACCTCCCCAGCCATGCAGAACTGTGAGTCAATTAAACCTCTTTCCTTTATAACTTACCAAGTCTTAGGTATTTCTTCATAGCAGTGTGAGAAAGGAATAATACACTGGATGAATATCACGGAATGCTTGGGACCAGAAATGTTTCAGATCTTGAATTTTTTTGAGATTTTGAAATATTTGCATATACATAATGAGATAAGATATCTTAATATGAGACCCAAGTCTAAACACAAAGTTCATTTATGTGTCATATATACCTATAAATATAACGTGAAGGTAATTTTATGTGATATTTTTAATAATTTTGTGCATGAAAAAAGTTTTGGCTGTATTTTGACTAAGACCTATCACATGAGGTCAGTGGAATTTTCCACTTGTGACATCATGGTGCTGAAAAAGTTTCAAACTTTGAGGCATTTTGGATTTTGAATTTTCAGATCAGAGATGTTCAACCTGTATAAATTTTTATACCCACTATTTAATTTAATCCTGACAACATCTCCATAAAGTAGTCTCCATTATTCTTATTTTCACAAAGGAAGAAATGAGACTCAACAACTCATGCAAGATTTCACATTGGTATGATCCCCACTGGAGGTTACATGCTAGTGAGGTGAGACCCATAAAACTAGAAAGCGGTCTGAACAGGATTCATGTTCATATATACTTGACCATATTGCTCTGCCTTTGTACTCAGTGGGTGCTTAATAAGGTGGCTGACTCACAAATAGGACTAGCCTTTGGCTCCCAACGGGAGGTCTGTGTCTCAGATGTAAATCCTTCCTGAGAGCTAATGAGCTGCCTTTAACTGACCCACCTACCCACAGACCAACCTCTTTAGGAGCCTCCGTTTGAATGAATTCTTCATATATTTGCTTTGCCTTCTCAGCCATCTTGGCAGGGGACTTGATCTTCTTGTAATCCTCACAGGCAATCCAGAACTCAAGGTTTTCCTCACTGAATTCAGACTTCAGGAAACTTTTGAAACTGGCAAGTCCATCTAGAAAGAAAAAAAAAGTCAGTTGGAGAAATGTATTAATTTACTTAACAAATGGCATACCCTTCTATATAGCCTAGTCTTACTTAACGTTGTTCTGTCATTTACGTTAAGAATCTTACAAATGTTAACTCATTTAATTTTCCTTAAAAACCTAAGAGGCAGGTGCTGTCAATATCCCATTCCCTAAATGAGGTCAGAAAGATCAAATGACTTTCCCATAAATAACCAGCTGCTAAGTGGCAGAGCCAGAATTCAAACCCAGGGAAGTCTGACTCAAGAGTTCGTGCATTTATCCATTATTCTAAGCTACTTCTCAAGAGGTGCATAATTCAGCTTCTTGGAAAAGAAACTGTCCAGTAATGACTGCCTGCTTTCTACTGCACTTGTACTGGGAGAAAAATACAAGGCCAACACAAATGTTATATCCGCGAGAGAAAGGGAAAGGGCTTACCAATACTATTCTATGAACAAAGTTTTAGCTCATTCATGTCTAGCTTCCTTTACTCCTTCATTCGAATGCAGAAGGAATGAGACAGAGATGGAAGATAGATAGCAGAGAATACAGAGCTCAAGCCCTGCTCATCATGCAGAGCCATATGGAACTCTAAAACTAGATAGAGAGATTTACCACATTGTCTTTCCAAACAGTCAAATGCAATGTCTATTTAAGTGACAAATGTTTACCTATTTACGTATCAAGGAACACTATTAACACTAATGCCATTCTGGATACTTAACAAACTACCAAGGAGAAAATAATACATTTAAAACTTGGCTGGTCTATATAAGTAATGTTAATGTTAAGTATCACTATGAACTACTTACAATTCTTTATTTTCTCTTTGTACAGATGATTTTTGTTTAACTATTATGTTCCAAGCACTATGATAAGTCACCATGATAAGTAAAATAGACATGGTTCCTGTCCTAATGGAGATTATAGATTCTGGAAAAAGTAGAAAGAAAATGAAGAAACAGAAGAAACATTTACACAATGAAAGGAAAACTGTATGAAAGGTAGCAACAGAGTCACAGGAGAGTCCTGACTTTATTTTAGGCTAAGAGAAAGCAAGGAAGTACCATTCAATTTGAGACCCAAAGGATGAGTGGGAAAGGGCCAGATGAAGTTACCCCATGTAGTGTACTTACCATGTCCATCAATTATACATCAGGTTTTTTTTAACATGTTGAACTTAATATGATTATAGCTATTATGATTCTGTTTCTGGTGTACAATTGCTCATGTAGGATAAACTTTAGTTTATAATTTTAAAACTATATCTATATATAATATATAGATATAGTCCATATAGATATAGTCTATTATATATAGATATAGTTTTTAGTTGTAAACTAAAACTATAAGACTAAAATTATAAAATTATAAAACTATGTATATGTAAGGATTCTTGGGCCTGATCCAATATTTCCTTCTCCTTAATGCTGAATATATATATGTATTATTCAGGATATATTACACACACACACATAAATATATATATATATATATACACACACCAAAATTCTAAACAATGTATAGGGAGAGAATTCATGTTCATTTAATATCTAAGAAAAGTAAAGATTTCAAATGAGAGAAAATACTCTAATTTTCCAGAGGCTGTGTCAAAATCACAGACCTACCCTCAGTAACACGTTTCGAATGTCGCTTTGCCCCCCCCGGGCAGAAGGCAGGATTATTGTCACCAGTACTTTAAAGTCTAGTTTTCTCTAATTTGCCCCCACCTGGAGACACTTCTGCAATACATTAGTTGTGCTTAGGGATCATATTTACATTCTGAATTCATTTCCTTTGGCCTAATTTCCATTTATTCTTTTTCCCTATTCTTTTCATAGGCTCTAAATTTGTATTTATTAGTCATTGCCAATACATTGATTTCACACAAGCATAAAATGTATGCAATGATAAAAACAAAGACACTATATATAGTTTTCCATTTTCAATTTACCTCCTGTATAATTTTACTGTTCTCATACTCTTCGCAGTACCCTGAAACCATACCCAATTTTAAAGAAAAGAAATGGCTAGGATGATCATTAACTTGTATTAGGGTCACCATCAATTTCAGGATCCAAACAAGATACTCTGCAATTTGATCTCTTCTTCCTGTACTTACCTTAAATACATTTTCAATCGATTAACAACACAGATATATCTAGGAGCAATGGCAGGTCTAAAAAACAATTTTCAACACTTGTGAAAAGAAGGGAAAAGAAAAAAAAAGAGAAAAACCACAATTTTTTTCTAGAAACTTGGCCTTAAGAATTACTTTAAAACCATTTGATAACCTGTTAACTGGATAAAATCAGGTGTATTTTCTCTCTCTTCTAATATTTCCTACTGTATTTCCAGCACTATTTGTCTCAACTTAGTGACATGAGAGTTAATGTAAGTGCTAAAAGAAAAATATAAGACATGTTTCTCTCTCTGTCATGGTAAAATGTCCATTGTTTCTTAAACAAAAGGTGTCAGATAGTCTCTGTTAAAATGAAAACATTCTCAGGCACGTTTTAGCTTCCAGGAAATGAAGTCTTACGAACTCCCACACAATAAGGTCTAAGACGGTGGAGGCAAAAATAATTCCACAGACTAACTCTGTGACAAATTTATTCTCATTAGCCCCATATCCCCACAACCTCTCTCTGAATCACCCATTCTGCATCTTTGGAAAGCGTAGAGACAAAATCTCAGTCCTCCCAAACATTCTTATTTGTGACCCGGGGATGTATGTCGGGATTCCGCAGAAATGTTCACATTTACTGTCTTTCCAGGGAATAAGCTTGCAAAATAACTTTTCTGTGCAGCAAGTCCATTTCCTGGATACTAATTTCATAACTTTCGTTAAATTCCACAATATTCCTTTAACCTTTTTGTTCATGTATGACTCATAAAATAGCTTTACATTGCATTGATCTGTAAGATGTGTAAAGCTATTCCTTCTCTAAATCTGTGCCCCTGGCTTTTGGGCACTCTCTAGAGGGTCCCTCTAAAGCCACCCCTGAGACACCTTCTCCTCTTTAGCCTCTGGTTGTCTGTCAGTTCCTTCCTCAGCCATTCTCTGTGTTTAGTTCCTATCACCCCTGCGGACATCCTATTGGGTCAAAGTCAAACACAATCCAGGCCAAATGTCTCTATTCTGCAAAGAACACCCATTTCTTCTTTGCCCTACCACCATTCCTCTACCCACTCCAGTAAAGCCTCAGCACACCTCCCCGACAGATCACCACATTCTTCCCTGCTAGGCTTGCACGAAACCTCTCAACCCACCTCTCCAGGCATCCACTATCTAGAAAGCCAGTGAAACCCACATGATTATCTGGTCTTAGGGAAACGCTCCGGGTTGTAATCTACATTACAATTCCAGAGTTTGCCCTAATGAATGGTGTCACTTTTGACATCCATGTAAACTAGCAGCCAGCCCTACCTAAGAACAAGATGAAAATACCTATAAAATCCCTTTGAAAATTAAAGGAGCATTAGACAAATCCAAGTCAGTTTGCTATAAAGGAAAAAAAAATTAAAAACTAGATTAATGCAAATCTCTTCAACCAGGGGGGATAAAAATGAAGTCATTGATAGTTGATAAGCACCATTTCTAACTTATTGGTTCAAAATTATATTATTGCAATAACTTGAGCAACTCATCAAATCTCTCTGAGACTCTGTTGCATCATCTGTGAAATAGAGATACTAATGCAACCTATCTGATGGGGTTGTGCTAAGAAATAAATGATTCATATAAAGTTCTTACATGGTACCCGACATAATTATCATTATGTAGCTCAACACATGTTGGCGTTCATTATCGTTATTCATTACAAATTTAAAATTAATATTTTCATTAATTAAAAGCCCAACTCCAATGTTGCCTCATCTGTGAGGTAGTCTTTACCTACTACCATTGACTTGCTCTTGAGGATTTTTATCATTATGAGAGAAGCAGTCACTTTCTGTTCTTTTGTTGGGATTGTTTGCTTCTATATCTTTTCCATGAGGCTGTTCATTCTTCGAGTTCAAGGTTTGAGTTTCACCTGTTTGCTCCTCTTTTGCATCCCACCTCCCAGTCTAAATCTGCACACCTAACATTTAATAGAGGTTCCCACAGAAATAAGACACATTCAGGGAAGCATTTCCTTCCAAGTGACAGAGTCAAACAGCACTAACTTCAAAAAAAGTAATTTATGGATTTTGCTGTTATTATAGCATTTTATTTCATGGGCAAGTTGCCTAATCCCCCTTAATCTCAATTTCATTTTCTGAAAACTAGGGATTGTGATGGCACTCAAATCCTAAAATTATTGCAATCATTAAATTAACTAACATATGCAAAGTGCTTAGAACAGTGTTTGGCACATGATGAATAATAAGTGTTAGCTATTGCTTTTATTATTATAATAATTATTTTCAAGGAAATTATGGTTGCCCATGAAGAAGATAATGACAAAAATGAGGCAGAAATGAGAAGGAAGAAAACCAAAGAGAAAGAAGCAAAAGGGTAGTGCAAAGATAGAAACAAAAAGATGTGTCTGGATCCAGGCTCCTTCAATCCCCATGGACAAATAAATCGCAAGGGTGTCTCAGGGAGAGCTCTGACCTTCTGGAACTCCTTGGGAAGGGAGATTCACATAAAAACTTTGCTGCTTTTGGCTTGTTTCATTCTTCTCTGCTCTTAAAAATGGTTATGTGGGGAACTATTAAATGTCACTGTCTTATTTAAACTCCCATGTGCAATCTATTTTTG
This sequence comes from Theropithecus gelada, assembly GCF_003255815.1. Classification (NCBI taxonomy): domain Eukaryota; kingdom Metazoa; phylum Chordata; class Mammalia; order Primates; family Cercopithecidae; genus Theropithecus; species Theropithecus gelada. The sequence goes on along the minus strand of NC_037668.1, from coordinate 202,181,299 downwards.
TGTTTGAAGAACAACACACTGTTTATACACCCCACGTGCCTACAAAATGAAAACAGATGGTGCCACCTAAAGAATTGAAGGCAAAACATGTAGGAAGTTGATGTACTTTCAGAACATACTCACATATACTGGATGACTAAAATTTACTTTAAAAATGAAGGAAGGTGAGAAGAATCTTGTTAGAAGAGATTGAGTAGCAACTTAACTGTCTTATAATTTTTAGAAGCTTGGTACCAATTAACTTCATTTTCACTCAGTAAAAATTAAGAAAGATGTGAAAATAAGGAATTCTTGGTGAACTATTTAACATACCAACTGTGAAAGTCAATATCGTACATTAACATCACAATGCCAAATTTCCCTTATAAATTGACAAAGATGCTACTACTCCTTAAGGTTAAATGGTTTAAATTTATCAAATCAAACATGCAAAAACAGATTGTGAAGTGGTTTGTCTTTATTTGTTTTTATAGCAACAGGGTCTCTCTCTGTGGCCCAGGCTGGAGTGCAGTGGTATGATCCTGGGCTCAAGCAATCTTCCTGTCTCACACCTGGCTAATTTTCTTTTCTTTTCATTTCTTTTCTTTTCTTCTATTCTTTTCTTTTCCTTTCTTTTCTTTTTGAGATGGGGTCTTTTTATGTTGCCCAAACTGGTCTCAAACTCCTGGCTTCAAGCAATCCTCCTGCTGCAGCCTTCCAAAGTGCTAGGATTACAGGTATGAGCCACTGCACTTGGCCCCAATTGTGAAGTTTTAGATACATACATGTCCCAAATGTATCTTTCTTCATTACCTGTTTTGCATCAGCCACAGCTAATGTTGGGTAATTTCTGATTATAGACTACTAGTTTTTGTGGATTCAAATAAGAACTTCCCATAAGAACTGATTTGTCGGTTTGGCTTACAGTTATTCATGGTATTCTATAGCTGGTGTCTGGGAAAATAGGTCAAATATTGTCTCTTCAGGTCAGTGATGTTGGAGTAGAATTATCTGGGCATGCCTGGCATTCCACTGGTTCTTCTCTAGGAACAGCTAGACAGAGAGAAGCAAAGGGCAAAGACGGCGTGGCAAGAAAGACACAGAAAAAGACAAGTCATTGGAAGAAGCAGAGACAGATAAAGAAGAGAGCAATAGAGTGACGATAAGAGTAGAGAACTAGAGAGGGGAGAGACTGTTTAACTTACTGATGGCTTCGCCTCCCAGAGGGCATGGCTTGCCTTTGTTTCTGTGAGATCTCCATACCATAACACTTTTTAGTTGGGCTACTTTGAATGGATTAGTGTCCCTTTCAAGGAAAGCATTGATTAGAATACTTATAAATGCTTTCCTATTTGTTGCTTTAGGGAAATTAATTGCCCAGGTCTTAAAAATATTAATTACTTAAGAAAATAATTATGTGGAACTTATATATAAACACACAGGCAAACACACACAAGAATACATATACATACTACATACACATATATACACATATATAATTTTAAAATGCATATAGAAATTAAATGAAATATTGTTACATATATATACACACACACACACACACACATACATGTGTATACACACACACATACCTGAACACACATAGGTGTATGTATATTTTCCCCTCTGAGAAGTAGAAAATATTACTGTGAGGCTCTCGGGCCTCAATCTCACACCATGGTAACCATCTGTTTGCAAGCTGAAAATCTTCAGTCCTTCAACAAACACTAACTGCCTCTAGCTTAACTCTCTTTAACTCTATCTAACCCTAGCTGTCTTATTCCAGTAGCTCTCTGTCTCCTAAAAGCCTGAAATATATAGACATGTGGCCCTAAGGATTTAGTGTGACTGAAAAGGATTGTATACGGGCACATCAATATTTATTATTCTCCTTAATGGTTTTGAAAACATGAAAATAGTTCTGCTAACTCTCAGGTTTATTGACAATAGCAATAAATATCTGTGCTCAGAGTACTAGTATTCATAATTTATCAATAGGTCAACTGTCAATCTGCTATTGGCCAAGAAACCACTGGGACAAGATAATAAGTCCATTAATAAACATAAATATTATTCTACTAGTTGACCTTGTGGGATTTCTAGGTCCAAGAAGCAAAATGAATTAGTTCATTCACTTATTCACTACATAAATATTCACCAAACCTCTTACATGTGTCAGGGCAGGGTACTTTGTTTAGCATAAGAAAAAAAGAGAGAGAATCAGAAATGAATAAGCTAGAGAAAGTTCCAAATTAGAGACTATGGTGTTCTGTCTCCAAAAATAAAAGATTAATTGTATTGCAGGTAAGCAGAAAAGCTTATGACACCAAAAGCAAGACACAAGGAATGTTCATATACAATTCAACATATATTCTTTGTCATCTATTCTGTGCCCATTAATCATAATGGTCTTGTGAAAAATATTTTGTAAATCCTTATTTTTGCAAAGCATGTAACAAAGTTCTATATTCCATTCTTGTTATAAAGATGGAGAAATATAGGTGGGGTATTTTAAATTGACTCATACTTTTAGAGTGAATTATTCAACAAATATTTGTTTTCCCTATACTATATACTTCCTGTTGTGAAACTATCTACATGAAAAAGACTAACTCTTGCCCGTTGGTGAGTTTATAACCTATCGTAGAAGGGAGCCAACTATGAACAGAACACAAGGCAACAAGTATTAAGTGGCATAAAAGATGTGCGGACAAATGACTTTGGAAGTTCAGAGGGTGGATAAATTGTTCTGGATGGTCAAGGAACACTAGGCATTTCTTATTTGAATTATCTATTATAGGAGAGGGAGAATTTGAAGAGAGAGAGATATGAGTAAAAGATATTCCAGTCAAGGGGACTATATGGAGAAATCCTGTATGGAGCAAAGAACTGTTCAATTTGCCTACAAACCAGCCATATAGTCGTGGTGATCTTGAACATCAGAAATTTGAACTTGGTACTGTAAGTCATGGGAATCAGTAAGGACTTTGGATTGGGGAAAGGCACCTAGTTCTTATTGATGCACTGGTATTAGCTTGGAAAAGAGTCTGCACTGATCATCACCTTTGTCATTTCTTGAATGAAGATGTAAGAAGCATGGTGCCAGAAGAGGAAACTGAGGCTGGGGGAGATAACAACCCATGTCAGGTCACAAGAGCAGTTGACTGTATAATAGTTTGAACTAGGATGACTTGAACTCATGACTTGTTAGCGATCTTTACGCTGCTATATCTGATCTTTATTAATTTATTATGAAGCTAAGTCAGAAAACGTAGTTTCTCTGTTTTACTGATGAGAATGTTGAGGAGGTCAAGCCATGTGTTCCGGCTCACGCAAGTAAGCAGGACAGATGGGAACACAATTGCAATCATGAGTCTTCAGAACACCTTATGTTCACATTCCCCCATAGTGCCACAGACCCTCCTTTTCTTGTGAACTGGATAATCACATACCCGCAGCCCCCTTCCCTTATTGATACCACCTTCAAAAATTGAAGAAGTGTCAAAATTGGGGAAGAAGAACACAGGTAACACAAAAGTGTTTTTGTTTCTGTCCCAAACTTGACCTTTATTTAAAAAAAAAAAAAGGAAACTTACAGTTGTTCTGCAGGAGTTTGTCCAGGGAATCACGCCACTGCAGGGCCTCGTCCAGCGAGGGTCTACATCAATTATAAGGAGAGAAAAGGGGTATGGCATAAGTAGGCATTGAAGCACATGTACCAGCAATAACTACTTCCTGTTTCTCTCAGATGGAAATGACATGACTGCTGGTCTATCCTCAGGATAAGGAAGTTTGAGTTATTTTCTCTCTAACAATTGGGTTTGATGAGCTGGGTTTGCTTTCATACATCTTTATTGCATATCTTCATCTTCTTTGAATATTTTGGTTAGGTCTTTCCCTTTTTAAAAGTAGAGTTTGTTTGACATTAAGTTGTGTCTTGATATTCTTTTTTTAAATATTCTCTCTTTTTTTTTGTTTTCTTTCTATTTTGATTCATTCCTATTTTCTCCTTCTGGTTTTCTTGAATTGATATTCTTATATATCCCATGAAAGTTGTTACAATTGTGGTCTTTTTTCCAAATATAACTTCATGAAATCTAGTTGTCCCATTACAGAGATTGAACTCCTGTTTTCTGCCTCACCAATACTGCATGTTAACCAACTAACTGAATCATCAGGGGGCATTGGGGTTCCACATCCCCATCCCAAAGCCGTCTAATTAAGGCTAGTAGAAGATATGAGTGTATAATACTTTCCTTACGTTGGGATTGTGATCATAGCAAATTTATATGTTAAAAAACGTAGGTGCATTTTTCCTACCCACTTAGAACAGGATCAGACTTTTTAAAAAAGATTTACTCTGTCTAATTAAAAAAAAAAAAAAGAGTGGTTAATATATCCTGAATTGGAATGTTACACACAAATGTTCGAGATGCTGACTCAAAAGGAGAAGGTTATAGCCAACATATAATTTCTCCTTAGGCTGTTTCTATTTTAACATTTATGTATGCAGAAACCCTGCAGCTATTTCATCTCAACCACCAATTTTTCTCTCACAGCAGGATGTGTCAAGTGGAGCGGGTATTGTCTGGGAAAAATGGCTGACTGCACACTCTTCGGCTCACCCGGCTCGAACTCTTGCATTATGATGTGAATTCTTCGTTGTCAAAGCAAAACAGACTGACAAAGCATTTACTAGAATAGTAAGGCCAATTCAGGTGTTTTTCCTAAACTGGAATTTCCTTAGCTCTTAATTTGTTTATCAACTGGCCAGGCAATCAAAAAAAATTCCTGCTTCTAGTTTTTATACAATGATATTTCGGGGCGGGTTAGTTATTCAGATTAGTAGCTTTGGTTGATATGACAGTTGCTTGTTCTACTTTTCATTTTGCTGTCCCAGATGCAGAATCAGCCTCACTTTATTTATGTAAGGAATCCAAGAAGGCAGTAGGTTTGGGCTAAAGTATTATGAATAATCCCTTTACTTCTCTATTCCTCACTGCAGAACATGCATAGGTTTTGAGTCCTGATTATATGATTTTTCATAAAATTTTATGTGTTCACTCTTTGCAAGTTAAACTTGCCAAATTGAGGGTAACAAACCTGGTGAAATAATCTTGGGTGGTTTCTGTTTTCCTGGCTAGAAACAAAGGCATCATAGATGGAAAATATACTAATGCCTCAGAAATTTATTTCTGACACATGAGCTACCCATCCCTCTTCCCATTTCCTCTGGCTAGTATAAAGGATCACACGAAGAAAAAAAATGGCAGGAACAGGGTGATTATAAGTATGTCTCTAGAGCATTCTGGTTCATTTTATTTCTAACCAGAAAAGGACCTGTCTACTAGAGGTCAATAACTCATCTTGGCTCTTTTATATTACTGCAGGTGGAGAACTGTTTTATGTGCATATTATTTCATACCTACATGTTTAGCACAAGGTCTTACACATCTTATATTCTTCACTATAGTAGGTTCAATGTTTTGCACATAATAGACACCCACCAAGTCCCTATTCATTGTTCACAGAAGCGGCAGGATATTAAATTATTAGACGAAAGAAAGTAGCTCAGAGCAAGAGGAAGGCTGGTTTACTCACAGGATCTCCTGATTTTATAAATATTCTCATTAAATGAAATCACTTTCCTGCCCCACTTTTCCTCTGGTTAGTATAGAGGAGCAAAGGAAGAAGAAATGACATGAGCAGGTGCACCAAACTTAAGCATGTCATCCAATCTGATTTGTCCCAAATGGTCTTGTTGGAACCAGGCTAATGGTCAATAACAGCAGCACATCACAGCCAAGATTAAATTCCTGAAAAGGAAATGTGCAGAGCCTGCTTAGGGGTGAAATTGGTTCAAATTGATTTAAGGGCACAGTCAAGTAGGACACATCCCCCACAGCATGAAGCCCAGTGTTTTGATTACCAGCCTAGGAGTTAACAGAGGTTCATCCTGTCCTTATTCTCAGAATTTGCGAGTCCTCATTAGGTCTGACTTCATTGGAAACAAGATAGATGCAGATCTAAATGGCCAATAAATGTCCTGGTTTGCAAGGTCATAGCTGACCACAGAGGATGGGTATGGAGTTTCTGTGTGTGGGAGTGTGGGGGAGAGAGAGGAAGCTATTTCAAATGAAACTCAAAATAAACATTTATAGAGATGATTAACCACATGTTTTATAATGCCTAGTGTAAATGCCACCTGGCCCAGGAAGTGGCCATCTCTGCTGGAAGCACTGTCTCTCTTTTTGCTCTACTCTTACTGCTTTTACTCACTGAATCTCTCACATGGCAATGATGCACTCACTGCGAAAGGGTATAGGTTGTCATGCACAGAGAACTTTTCCACCCTATCTCATGGTGTATCAATCCACCTTGCAATAAATGTGTGTCAGACTAATAAGTAAATGAATGACGGTTTTGTTCTGAGTTAGCCTGGTTTATGAAAGCCACAAATAACCCCAAACTCAGATTTTAATGACCAGTCCCATGAACCATTATTACTGCTATTGGCAATGCTGGCACTTACTAGCTATAACCTCAAGTGCCTGTGGTGGGTTTTTTGTTTGGTTTTGGTTTTTGTTTTGTTTTGATTTTTAATCTGTGCAGTGCCTGGCACATACTTAAATGTCTTAAAAATGTTCTTACACATTGATGCTCTTAACAAGGAAAAGAAAATTCAAGTTATTTACTGTGAATTAGATGTCCCCTCTCCCTTCCTGCCTGACAGTGCAGGCTGCTCATGACCAGGCTCAAGTTTATGAGCATTTATTGAGCCCTTACCTGATACCCAGTGGTGACCTGGCCACCATGGTTGGGCATACAGACTTAAGAACAAGTAAAACATGTCACTTTTTGACATCCATATGCAGACCTAAAATTGTGCATAGATCCTTAGTCTTCACAACCAGGCTCACTCTAACCAGGTGAGCGTATGCAGGACAACTTTCTGTAACTGTTTGCCACTAGCACAGGCTAGGTACTGTTTATGTGTGGAGGTCATTCTTTAGTATAAAATGATCACTACAACAATAAACCAGAAAAAGGGGTTAAAAATTGCTGACATAGGCAGGGGAAAGGGAGACATTTATAATATAAAATAAACTACATGAATATCTATATCAGCTCCTAACATTTTACAATTGATGATATTGTAAGCCATGATAACAGTTATCACAAACTAAACCTATGTGGTTGATTAATGTTGTCTATTGTTTCTTGGGAGGACCTACAGCAGAGCCTTAAAGAATGCTCACATCCAGAGGGTGAGCAACAGTGGGAGCACTTAGAGAAAGAGAAGGCAGGAGGGGAATGCAGGACTAGAAGTCAAGGAAGAGAGTTTTAAGAGTAGGTCAACTGGGCCGGGCGCGGTGGCTCACGCCTGTAATCCCAGCACTTTGTGAGGCTGAGGCAGGTGGATCACCTGAGGTTGGGAGTTCGAGACCAGCCTGACCAACATGGAGAAACTCGTCTCTGGTAAAAAGTACAAAATTAGCCGGGTGTGGTGGCGCATGTCTGTAATCCCAGCTACTTGGAAGGCTGAGGCAGGAGAATCGCTTGAACCCAGGAGGCAGAGGTTGCAGTGAGCCGAGATCGCGCCATTGCACTCCAGCCTGGGTGAAACAGTGAACTCCGTCTCAAAAAAAAAAAAAAAAAAAAAAGAGTAGGTCAACTGGTGAGCCATCAAATGCTGCAGACAAGTCACAGATGGGGCCTTAGTTCGGGTGAGGTAGTAAGGTCAAAGCTGGATAATAAGGAGATACAGAAAAGACTGAAAGCCATGAGTACAGACTTCTCTTTCTACAGTTAGCCAATAAAAGTAAGAGAAAGGTAGAGAAGCAGAAAGAGAGAAAGGCGGGGAGAGAATTTTTCAGCATGGGACGTGGGTACCTGTTTGCTCCTAGGGAAAAAGGGTCCACAGAGCAAAAGGGCAACTAAAACTGCAAAAAGGGGAACAGAGCTGTCTTTAGGGGCTAGGAATATAAGCATTTATTTCTGTTTTTCTCAATGGTCCATTTTTTTTAAAAAAATGAGAACTCAAAACTACATGTTAAAAAATAGAAAATGCTTTTTAAAAAACAGATTATACTGATGTCAGTAACCCAAAGAATATGAGAGGGGTTAAAAATACTTCCAATCAAGAGAAGAATTATTTTCCCCTCTGAAAGAAGAACGTGAGTTAAAAATACAGAGAGATTTTAAAGTGAGAGAAGAGACGGAGAGATGGCGCTGATGCGGAACACAGTATTTCCCGTCAGATAAATGGCATAGAAAGTTGCCAAACATGAGGAGGTGGGATGGGGTTTATGGATTCAGAAAAGAGTGGGAAACTTTTTTACTGGTCACTGTTGAAAATGCAATGGACACAGAATTATTCTCTAGGGAGATGAAGGAATTTTTCCAAAACAATTTAGGCTTCTGGAGGAAGAAAGAGGATGGAAGACAAGAGAAGTAAATAATCCAATAAATGGTCAGCCCCAGGGTTTCTTCCAAAACAGCTTCTCTCTGAATCCCTTTTAACCCCAACAGTTTAAGGGTCTACGTGAATGTTAAAGTAGAGATTTAAAGCAGGAAATGTAGTAATCTATTTTTTTAAAGTTAATTCCAACAGATCAATAAATTGTCACATTGTTTACTTCAAAATAGATGTTTTGATCTGTTGCTGCTATGAAATGTGGTTCTTATTCTCCACTACCGCTCGGTGCCTGCTGCTCCACACTGAATTACCTTCTCCTTTTCAAATGCAGAAAACTCAATTATGCCTCACTTCCTGTTTAGAATCACTTTGAAGTAATAAAAAAAATGGAAAAAGATTTAAAAAAGAAAAAGAATAACTCATCTCTTTATCTCCCAATCAATCCAGCTACATTAAGTTGAGGTCATTTGGACAAAGGATAGGCTGGCCAATTTACACAAATATTCCATTTAAAAAGAGAAATGGAGGTTAAAGAGACTAATATATTTTTACCACACTTCTGTGATATCCTCAAAGCTCTAAGATAGCAGAGTGAAGGAATTTGAATGCCTTGGCCTTTTCTTCTTCCCGTTTTCCTTTCTTGATTTTCCTGGGTATCTCTGCTTTAATGGGAAGATGGAGTGTATCTGTCTAGGTAGCGACAGCCTCTGCAGCTAGCAGGGATGATAACGAACAATGGGAATGCTGGGAGTCATGTTCCTGAGTGAAAACAGGGCCAACGCACACCGTAAGACCTGGATTCACTGCCATAACATCATGACTCTTTAGAAGTAATAGCTCCCTAGGATGCCTGAATTGACAGGAGGAATATGTAGGGAGAGGAGAATGGGGATGAGGGAGGACTGCAGAAATCCAATCAAGAATATGAATTTATGAATTGGGAAAAATACCTGGTGTACATTAAATAGAAATAGCTAGTCAAGTGTTCATTCTTCACTTAAGTAACAGACTTTGTTCCTCTGTTAGACCTTGAGGGGCACCATCTTGGAGAAGAAATGATAAGGCTGAAATTGTCTGCCTTGTCCTTATATCTTCCTGAGGGAAATGTTCTCACATCCTCCTGCTGAGGAAGCAGCTTTAGATGGTTCATCAGCAGGTAAGCATCCAGGGCTCATAATTAACTGGATCAGGAGTGGTTACCAAGGCAGTAAATGAGCAGGTATTTTTACCACACTGCAGTAGTGGCTGGTATCATTTTATAAGTATGGTCTGTCTGTTTTATAAGTATGTCTGTCTCTCAAAAATAAGGCAGAGTCTTATCTTTTATTTTTTAAGTATTCTGCCTGTATTCAATAAGATGCTCCAGACATGAGATAGTTAAGAAAAAAAAAAGAGCTTATTTGCAAACCAATGCTCTGAGGGCTCTTATGATCCTTAATGAGTAATTGAAGGGGGTAATTCTACAGATGAGGAATGGTGCTAAACACTTGAAAAATAGCCATCCTCTGGAGGAAATTAGTGGAATCCATATTCATGACTCACTTATGGGTCTTGGCTGGTTTCTCCGGCTTCTCATTGTAGGGAATGACAATGTCACCAACTGAGTCTGGCTTCTGGAGGAGAATTCCCAACTTGATCTTAATCTCCTTGGCCCTGAAAGAAGAGACACAAGGGGAAATGAGGACACCACATGGGCATACAGATTTTAAAAAAAGATTTCTTCCTGTGTCAGAGAAACAAAAATGAACAAAATCCCATTTCACTTGTGTTTTTCTTGTGGCAGAAAGAATACTAATGCAGAAATGAGAATACGTAAGTTCTAATAAATAGCATTTACCAAGCTCTTAGTATGTCCTTCATTAATTTGCACTACATTTTAATCCTCATTATTGCTTTATATGTGTTCTCTCATTTTATATCTGCAGATACTATAGTATTATTTCCATTTTGCAGATGAGGTCACCGAATGAAAGGAGTTTAAATAACTTAAGATAACCAGCCAGTATTTGGTGGAGACAGATGTGAGCCCAAGCTGTCTGATGCTAGAGTTCCCAGGTAGAACTCCTCATGCATTGCCTGCTAGTCTTCTGAGGGCTCTGGTCCTCACTATTATTAGATATATGACATTTGGAAAAAATCATCACTTTTTACTGCCAGACTTCAGTTCCCTCATCTGTAAAATAATGAAGTTATTCATCATTTTAGATGGTTTTTGAGCCATTTCCAGCTATAAGATTAAATAATTCTACTTGATTATTTATTTCTCCATAAAATTTTTGTTTCCAACTCCTTATCCATTGTTCCCTATGGCTGTCTATCTTATGTGCAGTGAACCTTGATAAATGAGTACTAATTGCCAAACGACAAACTACAGCAGAATTTACTACTTCTTTGTATCTTCAGTATTTTAGTGAGTAGATATGGTCAGAATTCTGGGTACTCCTCCATCACAGGATGCAACTATTTTCATGCTCAGCTTTAAAACTAACCTAATCTATCCATCACTTTATCATAATTCTAAACTGGAAAAGCACCAGGCAAATCTTAAATATTAATCCATAGGACAAGCTGTTGAATATCGGGAGACCCAAGAAGCTACCCTTTCCCGGTCACCTTAGCACTTGCTTACCCATGCTTTTAAGAGATGGTTCATCATATTGCATTATGGTCATTGACTTACATTTCTATTTCTCAACTTGGATATGAGAACTTTTTGATGGTAGGAATTTAGTCTTAAATACCTTTTAACCCCTGTGCCTAGCACAATGCTTGGCAACATAGTAAACATTTAAAAATATTTGCCAAAGTGAACTAAAAACATCTTGATTTTGTTCCTTACAAATCTGCTAACATTTACCTCTCAGTCAATGCTAATCATAACCAAAGTCTTAAAAAGATGTGGTGAAGTTCACATGGTGGCCAAATAGGATTTTACTATTGTATACATACTTTCCTCATTTGTTCACAGGGATTGTTCACTTACTGATTTACTCATTGGTCATATTTACTGTGTCGGGCAGAATGCAGTAAATATACAAACACCATTAGGTTTGCTCCTTGCTTTCAAGGTACTTTTAGCCTGGAGAGGTCTTAGATGTGGAAACAGTCACAACCAGGTGCTTAAAGACAGACTGTCCAGAAAGCAGCAGGGCTCTGGCAGAGGAGCACAAGTGTCCACAGGGGCAAATCAGGGGGAACTTCTCAGAGGAGGCAAAGGAGGCAAAAGAGGAGGCAGTGATGAGGCAATTTAAGTAAATGCCTAAGATTCGCAGTTATGGATATTAGGAAGAAAAATGTAAAGAGACCTACTGTGGTAACTTATAAAAACCCCACAAATACCTAATTATCATAACATATTTTCCTTTAGGCTAGTAAATATGGTTTTGAAAACTATGTTTTAGGAGTAGTCATCTCTACAGTGTCAATTCCTTTTCATTTCATTCTGCTTTCATTCTTTCCCTAAGACCCTCTCACTGACTAAAGCCAACTCAGGTCCCACAGTACCTCAGATCAAGCTCAGCATGACATCAGGGTAAAAACTGGGACTGTTCTGCTGAGGGAGCTTATATAACATTGTGAATTAGATTAAGTGTCGCTTTAATTCCAGGCGTCGCAAATTACTTAAATTATCTAATGTTTAGTTCTTTTGCCTAGAAATTGGGACTGATAAAATAGTATATCCTAAGACTTTTTGAGATGATTAAATATACGAATGCATATGAGTCACTTAGCACAGCATTTGGCATAGAATACGGCTTCTTCAAAGTCAGTTCTAACTACACAATCATTTTTCCAACCCACCACCCATGTTCCCTAGCTTTGAACATTACATTGAAACATACAAAAAATTCCCTGCAAGTTACTAAGGAGTTATTACACCCACAACCTTCTATATTCTACCTCTGGGGACAAGAATTGCCAATTTTATATTTATCTGAAAAATGAAGAAAACATTAAGTGGGGAGGAGAAATGCATGCAATATTTTTGGCTGCCCTCTGCTGGCTAACGTGCAGTATTACAGTCAGAGATGCAAGGTGCACTAGGACACAGTATTCCACCTAGTCCGTGAAAAACTTCAGCCATAATCCATGTCCTCCTGGCTCCATAGGTCCCTCCCTTCCTGTACATCTGTGGAATGCATGCTGCAACTCTTTGCAGTTTCAGCCTTGACCCAGTGGTCCACTCACCAATATTTAGATGACCATGATGTAATGAAAGTCTCTCATGCTTAGGTTTCTGTTCGGTTGGTCCTTTTGGTTTTAACTTTATCCCCCCTCTCAATTTTAGTTCCTTTTTTTTTTTCTATCTCTTGCTCCATTTGAACTTTTTGCTTTTGTAAAAGGCAGAAACATATTTGTGTTTGATTTCCTGATGCAAGAATAATAGTTGGAGATTAAGGGATAATTAGAACAAAGAAACTGAATGTATGTAAAAGAATTATTAGTTACTTAATTCATTGATTCCTTACTGATTTACTCATTGGTCATGTTTACTGTGTCGGGCAGTATGCAGTAAATATACAAACACCATTAGGTTTGCTCCTTGCTTTTAAGGTGCTTTTAACCTGGAGAGGTCTTACATGTGGAAACAATCACAAACAGGTGCTTAAAGACAGACTGTCCAGAAAGCAGCAGAGCTCTGGTGGAGGAGCACCAGTGTCCATAAGGGCAAATCAGGGGGAACTTCTCAGAGGAGGCAAAAGTGGAACTACAGAATGAGTAGCAGTCAGTCAGTTGGGCTAGAAAAGAATGAGCTTTCCAGACAGAAGGGTGGGTGCGTGTTATTTGAAGGGATGTAAAAGTAGTCTGTACTGCAAAGGGGTGAAACGTGAGAGAGCAGAAAGCCAATTAAATGAACTTACTCTGTCTCCCTTCTAGATAGAGGGATGGATGTTGGCGGGACCTCTATACAGGACCTAGCTTGCAGTAAAGTTGGTATGAAAACAAACAAGAGATAAAACTATAGAAAGGTGCCTTTCAAAGACTCTGTATGTAAAGAAGTGGCATCCTATCATATGAACTCAATGTATCTCACATTTTCTTTTACTATTTCAGGATGCACCTTCTGTGAAAACACCATTTATAAATGGTAGTTACATGCTCAAGACATGCCACAAAATCCTTTTAAAACCAGGATGAATCAGAGCCCTACTACTATTTTATCTATATCACTGCTTAAATAGAGTATTTCTGTGGAATGATCTAGAAATCAACTATCATTTACAACACTGCCTAGAGAAAATCATATTCCATTTCCTCAGAGCAGACAAACATACCAGAACATCAGGTTACTCTTTTCCTCATATTTGCCCCAGATATAAGGGAGAAAAGATATTCAGTGCTTTGGAAAACACTTCTTTCTATGGCTTCAATTTCTGGCTTGGTATAGGCTCAAGTATAGAGCATTACAAAGTTAAGAGTATTTAAGTTGTGAAGTCCATTAAATTTAATTAAGAGTTTGTTATTCAGGGAATGAATAGTATTATTGCATTTCTGCTCATACAACAGTAAAGTTTAAAGGCCGAGGAGTTAACAAATGCTGAAGTTCAAACCACTTTAAACATTGCACTCTTTTCACAAGACTAAATAATGTTAGATTTGTTTCTCTTCTCAAGAATTCCTGGAATATTATTTCATTCCCCTTTCCCTTTCCTCCCTACCATAGCCTCACAAACATATGAAAATGAAACAAACCAAATGAAAAATTCAAACAAAACAATAGCGCCAGCCTACCAAACTCTTTTCCCTTTATAGATAAACTTGAATGTATCTGACATTAACTTAACATCAAAAACTACACTATCCAGAGAAGATAATTTTCTAACTTGTTTACAATTTCATGCTCGGTCTCAGGCTCTCTTTGACTGCACCCTAGACATTTTTTCCTGGCCACATTATGTTAATGCTAGTTAACAAGAAGCTATTTTTATCTCCTCTCATCTCTCCTCCTCCTGTTATTCTGTTATTTTACAAAGAAAAACTTGTTTTGAAATAAAATCAATTGAAAATGCTTGAGTAAAAGTTCAATTAAAGGCTCAGAGGAAGATAATTCTTTGTCTAGATGACTCACACTAGTGATTTCAAACTGAAAATTATTTGAATAATTCTGGGCTGTGCAATTTTAAATCTGCTCCCTGTGTGGGTATGCTGCCTGGCTGGGAAGTCAAAATTCAAAAGGCCACGGACTACCTCAGTCCTTCCTGCTAGTGCGTGAATTTAGTGGGTTATCACCTTAAGATGCATAAGTGTGGAAAACTGGCACAAGTGCAATCACTAAAAACAGAAACATAGTTAAATTTTGAGAAATATATTCCACCAGAATGTGTGAAGAACCAATTATATATAAAGTCTTATAATAGGTGTTTCAAGGGTTACCGAGTTGTTTCTCACTTCAGAGCCACTTGGAACAATTGAATATAAAACACATACATGTAAACTGTATAGCAGATATTTTTCCAATCATTGATGAAGGTAGGTGGAGTATAAAAACAAAAGAACACAGGCCGGGCACAGTCACTCATGCCTGTAATCCCAGCACTTTGGGAGGCTGAGGAGGTTGGATCATGAGGTCAGGCATTCAAGACCAGCCTGGCCAAGACAGTGAAACCCCATCTCTACTGAAAATACAAAAAAAGTAGCCAAGCGTGGTGGCAGGTGCCTGTAATCCCAGCTACTCGGGAAGCTGAGGCAGAGAATTGCTTGAACCCAGGAGGCAGAGGCTGCAGTAAGCCAAGATCGTGCCGCTGCACTCCAGCCTGGACAACAGAGTGAGACTCCGTCTCTAAATGAATAAATAAAAGAACATAGACTCTAACCTCAAGGAGCCCTAACTTCCCAATGTGCAATGGGAGACATTATATACCTAAAAACTGCTCCTAATATATTCTCAGAGCCCTCTGAATTTTTCATTCATGGCATTTTTTGATTTGCATTTATATCTCCATATGTATATGTATATGCGAATATTGTCTATCGTTCCCATTAAAGTGTCAGGTCCCCAAGAGCAGAGTGAACATCTGTTTAGTTCACAATTACAGCTTCAGCACTTAGCACAGAGCCTGGCATTTAATAGCATTCAATAAAGATTTGCCATGTAAATTGATGATTGAGCAAATAAATGAATGAACTGAGTTGCTAGGTTATAGTAAAGCTGCATTTTGGGGTGGAGTAGGTGAAATATTGGAGTGCAGCTTAGAATAAGTCACTGAGGACTAAGATGTCTCTAATTTGCTAACTGGACAGAGGTAACACCATTAAGTGACTATAAGCACTATAAAGTAAGTGAATTCAATTTCTGTCCTTGAAAGAGATTGAGAATGGTCAAGTGGGGCATTTAGTTCCTCATATTATATAGGACATATGCTGATGAGAAGAGGCAGGGAGGATAATTGCAATCACTAGCAATCTGAAAAGAATCAATTATGAGACCATAATTTTTCAGGATATAAAAGAAACAGAAGTAGCCCTGGGGCATAGGTTATTCCTGTGGTTGAAAGACTTTTAGCAATCACAAACAGGTTTCGCTGTAGACGCCAGACATATGTCAGGAAAGAGAAGGAAGAAGAGATGGAGGAAAGTTGAGAAGCATAAGGCAAGATTTTTACAACACATTTCCAAAAGAGGTGTCCTAACAGGGGATAATCCCGTTTAAATTCAGTGCAATTTAAATCCGTGTCTCAGATGCCCCCTGCTGGCCGTGGGAAGGCGTGAGCTTTAGCAAAGAACTAAGCAGAGAGCAGATCGGTTGCAGGCTGCTTCCTTCTGAAGAAACACAACGAAGCTTCTTTCCACGGACTAAAAAGAACATGTCTGGAACAGATACCCAGGAAAGATAAACACAAGCTTCTAAAACACTCACTAGTCGTCGATGTCTACAGCCGAGAGTAAGGCATTTGCCGGATTGGAGACCAGAGGAGAGGAGCTCCTCTGAGTTCCGTGCAGCTGAGAACTAATCTCAGAGGCAGAACCCAGCAGAAACTGACGGAAGGAAAGGGGCCCAGAGGGTCCCTGCGCGGGCCCGTCAAGAGGGATGCATTTTGTTGAAAGCTGGAAAAGCCTTCTCCCTGGCTGCTCATTTAAAACTTTAGATCAGTGGAGTTTGCTCCTCGTAGGTGGCTCCCAGACAGGGTAATGGATGATCTTGAAAACCCTTAGGGGAAGTATAAGAATATGATAGTGGAAAGTCAGCTCAGTTCTGGGACTGAAATCCTCAACTTCCCAGGATCCTCAGCATGGCCCCTAAAATCAAGATGGACTCTTAACTGCAGGGAAAGGCAGTGCCGGGTGATTGTGGTGGAAAGAATCTATCGTTTTGGCATCTACCATCTACCCTTTTTCTGAATTAACCTACTTCAATTTGAACTACAGAAAATTCACTCATTGTTTGTGCTTTAACAGCATATGAAAGAGTTTAGTAATGCAGTGTGATATCATGTTAAAACATATTTATTTTCTTACTTGATTTATATAATTAATATATAATACATGATAGAAAATGACTCTATGGTTAGTTAACATGAAATACTCCTCAGGTGCTCCAAATGATAAAAAGGTGAAGAAAATGCTAACGAATGTATAGTAGTAGTAGTATTAATTTGTTATGATATGACTTCAGAAATGACAGCTCTGTTTCTAAACACAAGTGAGTCATTCCCTAGCAGTGTTTTAGGCTTTCGCTCATACTAGTAATTACATAATAAGCCCCTTCAAACTATAAGATGGCTGAAAAGATGAAACTGACAATGTCATTTGTGTCAAATATATTCACAGAAAAAACGTTTATCTATTATACCCTTTCAACTCTTGATATGTTCGAACGTTTCCCTTCAGCAGATTGTCTTAATAACAACTCTTTTCATTTTTGTGTTCAAGCTGTTACCTCAACTGCCCCAGGTTAACTCATTGTCAGTAAGGGACCATCACAAGTAACCTGCAGTAACAGACTAGGAAGTCTCCCAGGGTTCTTGTTTAAATAAGCTGACTTAATTTCTTAGGACCATGGTGGACACGGAAAAGCCTGTGCAGGCCGGGTGCGGTGGCTCATGCCTGTAATCCCAAAACTTTGGGAGGGCAAGGCAGGTGGATCACCTGAGGTCGGGAGTTCGAGACCAGCCTGACCAATATGGTGAAACTCTGTCTCTACTAAAAATACAAAATTAGCCATGTGTGGTGGTGCATGCCTACAATCCCAGCTACTCAGGAGTTCGAGGCAGGAGAATCCCTTGAACCCAGGAGACGGAGGTTGCAGTGAGCCGAGATCATGCCATTCCACCCCAGTCTGGGCAAGAAGAGCAAAACTCCATCTCAAAAAAAAAAAAAAAAAGAAAAGAAAAAGAAAACCCTGTGCAGCCTCTCCTTTTGTTCATTTATTTATTCAACAAATTTAAAGTATGTTTACTGAACGCCTACCACATGCTGTACACTATGTTTTGATATTTTCAATAAAATAAAAAAAGATAAGGTCCTCTCATTGACTTTATGTTTAAATTGGGCAAGACAGATACAAAACAAGAAATGAAAAACAATGAAATAAGACATTTTAGCTGGTTGTAATCACTACAGTATGACATTATGTACGTCATAGTTAATTCAGCTACTTGCCCTAATCAAGCATTCACATCTCAATGGTGGTCAGCAAGCTCTTTAGAAAGACCATGCTCCAAAGGTGGCTGCTGTAGCTGCCTCAGCTATCCCTATCGAGATCGACATCAGATGCTTTGCCAACTAGCAGAACGCGTGCTAGAAGTGAGTGTTTACACGTAGGCTTCTTCATTAGATAATGGGCTCTCTCCAGTCACAATAATAATATTCAAGTCATTGGGACTGGTGACACTATTGTGGAAACCCTCACCTATTCCATAGAAAGGTTTTAAAAATGTAATTTGCTCTTAACCCTTAGAGATGGCACCTGTGGCTTGATTCCCACATAGTCCTCTATCCAGACATTGATGCTAAGATTTCTTGTTGCCTGATACCAACTAAAGAATCCCAGCTTAGAATATTATTGTATCTGAGCAAACCTTTCATACAAGGTGTAGTCAGGGCAGAAAGAACTAGGACTTTATTGAGATTATAGAATAAGTCACACAAACATTTTACATGAGCTTATTAATAAGTATTTGTCCAAAAAGTATGGCACAGTTGGATTTCGTTACACGTAGGGTGGTCTTGCTTTCATAAACCTGGCCCTACTCGTTGGGCATCCTCTTGCTCGGTCACCTGGGGGAGAAACAGACTTTATCTCCCCAGATCCCTGATATATCCAAGTGTGGAGGACCACATGAGGTCACCAGACTTTCATTTAATCATACAATTCCTGAATCCAGGTGCAAGGACTCCACCCATGATCACGCAGTCACCCCTCTCAATGGCAAACAGGCAGAAAACAAGCGATCTGTAGCAACTCTTAAAGATAATAATAATAGCTTACATACATATTGATGTATCAGGTGTTAATTCATGTGTTTCTCCACATGTAATTTTTCCTTTTTAAAGACTGTAGCCAGGCATTTCATGCTTTCTTGCCTCTGAGGGAGTTGTGTTGTGACGTCAAAGGCAAATGATAATTGACAAGAGTATCCCATTTTCGTATTTGTTTTCTAGAACCCCCAAATCACTGAGATACGCCAGCTTGTTTCCAGAGAGAAAGACTGAAAGACTACTGTATTTGATGAGTGGTAAAGAAAGAAACAGAAAGCCTGAGCGTGGTGTCTCATGCCTGTAATCCCAGCACTTTAGGAGGCCGAGGCAGGTGAATCACCTGAGGTCAGGAATTCAAGACCAGCCTGGACAACATGGTGAAACCCCACGTCTCTTTTAAAAATACAAAAAAAAAAAAAAAAAAAAAAGCCAGGCGTGATGGTACATGCCTGTAGTCCCAGCTACTGGGGCAGCTGAGGCACAGGGATAGCTTGAACTCAGGAGGCGGAGGTTGCAGTGAACTGAGATGGTGCCACTGCACTTAGGCCTAGAAAACAAAAGGGAGACTCTTGTCTCAAAAAAAATTTTAAAAACCTAAAAATTTAAAAATAAATAAATAAGTAAAAGAAGTAGAAAAATAGGGAAAAGAGAGAGAATCCCTGAGAAAATGTCAGAGGACAGGGATTTAGGGTTCAGTAACTAATCAAATCCTCATCTTCTCTAGCCACATATGCCTTTTCAGGAGTCCAGGGAGGTGGTAGGAACACAGAAGGGGACAACTATGTGGTACCCCTAATGAGACTTGATCCTAAGCACCAGGATTCCTACCCTTAGCCAAGATGATACCTAAACTCACACAAGGGGCTCTAGCTTCAAGAGATTATGAAGCTTCAAACAAGAAACTGATGAATAATGATGCATTTACAAATTTTCAAAACCCAGCCACCTATAAGTGTGAAAGGCCCCTACCCCAACACACGTACATACACACACACGAAGATTGCTTAAACTTAAACAGGAAGTGTTCAGGAGAATTTACCATAAAATGATGATGAAACCATGGAAATTGTGAACAATACATGTGGTGAAGTTTCCATTACAGAAGAAAAGTCATCAAGAAAAGACTAGCAACCAGTTGTTTTGGATAACTAAGTCATATGACCACCTGGATCTGTCCAAGCAATATCATAAGATATTTTCCAGATCCCCATTCCATTACTACAGTCACAAGTGACATGTTGAATTGTGTTAAATCTTTCCCACACTTGGCAGAGAAAGTGTCCAACTCCCAACCATGGCAAAAATCCTGCCTCAGATTATATAACTGGAAGTTTGTAAAGCAAATACTATACATGTTAAAAAGACTGTTCCTAGAGAGAAAGTCAAGTGAAATATTGAACTCTTAGAAAATCCATTTAATACCAAAACTAAACTCTGTTTTCTTAAAGCAAGAGACAGAATAACATAGTGGTAAAGGGCATGGATATTGAAGCCAAACTGCCCAGATTCATCTTACTACATATGTGACTTTTGGCAAGTTTTAAAACCTTACCTTGCCTTAGTTTTCTCATCTGTAAAATGAAGATAATAATGGTATCTATATCATAAGGTTCTTGTGATTAAGTGAGTTACTATATATGAAACACTAATATTAGTGCCTAGCACATGTACTACGGTACTCCATAAGGGGCAAGATTTATTATTATTATTACTTACAGAAAGCCCTGTGCCAACAAAGGAAAATATCCAGCTTATTATCAGAAAAAAAATGACAGCTGTCAACATAGAACGTAACATAGAGCATAACAATTGGAAATAGATTTAAAAAACCACAACAGTACAACAGCAAAAGATTTACCCTTGACTAAATCCTATTATCAACTCAGTCAGTACTTTTCTGGGTGATCTTGAATATGTTATTTGAGCTCTCTTGTTTTCTGTCAAAAAAGAAAAGGAAAAGAAAGAGAAAGGGAGGAAGGAAATCAGTTTAGTGAGAAAACCTCTAATAGCTCCTCCAGCTATAAAAAACTAAGATTTCAAGAGTATCACATTTAATATATTTACTATATAAATGAGAACAATCAAGGACCTGAGGTGTTCAATGCCTTGTGAATGGCACCATGTATTCCTTTTTACTCAACCCTTCTTCCCAATATCCCATTTTATGTAACTATAATATTCTCCTTACTCTCACAATTTACAAACTCTCCAATCTACATTATTTAGACTGTCTTCTTTATTGTCAATAGCTAATCTCTCACAAGTGTTTTTCTGTCTTCCCAGAAAATCGTTTTATTTTTATTTTTTGAGATGGTCTCACTCTGTCGCCCAGGCTGGAGTGCGGTGGCATGATCTTGGCTCACTGCAGCCTCCACCTCCTGGGCTCAACCAATTCTTCCAACTTTTGTATGAATATTTTTTGTAGAGATGGCATTTCACCATGTTTCCCAGTCTGGTCTCAAACGCCTGAGCTCAGATGATCCACCCACCTCCGCCTCCTAAAGTGCTGGGATTACAGGCGTGAACCACTGCACCCAGCCAAGGAAATCCTGTTAAATGTGTCCTTGCTTCTTCATACCTACATTTACCACCTTTCTCCAGGTCTGAATTACTGTAACATCCCACCTGCCCATTTCCTTCTTCCTACTGCAGTGCCTTCAGCACTCCCTATCAGACCAGCCTTGCAGAGACAATTTCCTCCTCACCTCTAATGGTTCTCTGTATTAACCACAGTAGTTCTCAACTTCAGTGTGCACCCAAATCACTTGGAGGTCTGGTTAAAACACAGACACTGGGCTTCACCCCAAAGTTTCTTTTTTCCCATCTTTTTTGGGTGTACAAATGTATGACTTTTAACACATGGATTATTGCTACAGTTAGGATACTGAACAGTTCTGTTACCCCCAGAAATTCCCTCATGCTGCCCCTTTATAACAAAGCCCTTACCCTGTCCTTATCCCTAGCAACCACTGATCTGTTCTCCGTCCTTACAGTTTTGTTTTTTCTCATATACATAAGATCATATGGTATGCAACCTTTGCCTCTGGCTTTTCTTCATTCAGGAGGTCTGAGGTGGGGCTGGAGGATTCACATCTCTGGTTCAGGACCACACTTTGAGAACCGCTGATCTACCATATCTACTTCAAACATCACTTTCTTCCTTCTAATATCCTCCATTGCTAACATTATTTCCCATTATTCTCCACAACCACGTGTACACCTACTCCTGTTGGCCTCCTCAGTATCTCCCAAGCACACCATCTTTTTCTCCCTCCACCTCTATGCCAGTTTAATACTCCAGGACCAGAACAAGTCTCACTCTTTTCTTGAAACCTCTGTAACTACTCCATCCCAGACTCTTTTATCACTTTTCTACTATAAAATCACAAAACAGAGGCAAATTTAAGGGACCTCAGAGAGCTTTTAATTTGCACCTCCCCATTTTAAAAGTGGAAAAACTGAGATTTACAGAAATTAAAAGACGTTTCCAAGTTCTCATGGCCAATAAGTTACAGAGCAAAGAACAGAACGCATTTCTTCTTCTAAAGTTATGGATAGCACGTTTTCAAGCAATGACTCTAGCTTTTTGTAATGTATACCTAAGAGTCCCATATGTATGTACTTCCAGTGAGATAGCAAGCTCCATGAGGATGGGCGCCATGTCTTACTTCCTTGGTCTCCCCGAAGCATCTTAAAAATAACTAAGTATCGTAAAGTTGCTTTAATTCTCAGGATGACATAGATGATAAGACCACAGGTCCACACTGCTTGGGTTTATATTCCAGCTCTTACTTACCAACAGAGTGACACTGGGCAAATTACTTAACTTCCAACCCTTCATTTTTCTATGTAAAAATGGTGATAATAGAATTTCTAACTCATAGATATGTTGTGATGTTAAAGTATGCATTACGAGGTTTAACATGGAACTTGGTATATAGTATTATAAATACTCAATAAATGTTACCTTATTTTTATTATTGTCACTATCATATTTCTCCTATCCCTATCATCGTATCTCGCATATATGTGTTGATTAATATATGTTAATTGAATGGATGAATGGATAAGCTAGCCTAGGACAGGTTGGGATAGGATAGGCTCAACAAAGATCTATTTGACTAATATTCAAGGTAAACTCCTTTCAGAAGATCTCCACCTCATAATGCAACCAATTCTGATAGCAAAGAGAAGATACACTGCTGGCCTCTTCATTGGGAACTCCTGTGGAGTGAGAAAGAAAGCCAGTGTGGAGACCTCCACTGCTGCCTAGTTCAGCTCAATTACATTGTAATATCACCCCCCTGGTGCTGTAATTTTACTTTAGTTTTAAAAAGAGTATTGTTTTTCCCAAGCACTGGCCATTCCCTACTCAAGGATTCCCGTGGAAATTGAGATATTTCCCATGCTTTTCTGGGCTGTCTCTGACATGCTCATCCCTCAGAGTAGGCTACTGGGGGTAAGGAAGGAGACAGTGGAGGGACAAGACCAATAGGACAGAAACAGTTTATTTCCCTTTGACCTTAAATTCCCCCATCTTATTCCAAATGTTGTTGGCAGGATGGCCGGACTTCTGGCAAT
Source organism: Theropithecus gelada (assembly GCF_003255815.1). Classification (NCBI taxonomy): domain Eukaryota; kingdom Metazoa; phylum Chordata; class Mammalia; order Primates; family Cercopithecidae; genus Theropithecus; species Theropithecus gelada. The sequence continues at coordinate 202,157,901 of NC_037668.1, read as the reverse complement.
TCATTTTGGAAGCCAGATAATGAATAGTGGGAAAATTGTCCTCAAGTCAAGGAAGACAGGCATTTATGGTTTATTTTGGTTTCCAAAGGTGGAGGGGTCAGAAGGGATTCCCACGAGAGCTCCTCTGAACACTGCAGTCATCCAAAGCCTTGGAGTGTCTCCATGTCCTTCTGCTTTGAATTATACAGAGGGGCTTTATAGACTGAAAGTTTCTTATTGTACATGGCTCTATTTTAAACTCATTTTATATATCGTGAAAATGTAAATGAAAGTGGTAGTAAAAGGTATTGGAGAAGGAGGGAGGGAAAGAAGAGAAAGGTAAAGTTAATTGAGATATTAATAAACATGAACATGTATTACATCACTTAATAAAACTACAGTTCCCAGAAGTTTAATGTGTCCTCTCACAATACATTTACATAAAAGATACAAATTCATTACTGCAAACAACAATACTTAGTCAACATTTATCTTTGCCAGCTTTTTAAAAGAGTTTGCTGAGGAAAATAATAACATAACAATGAGGAATAAGAGGATTGTTTCTGAAACACAGAATTAGATCTCAAACGATTTCTTCTTTCTCCCCCCAAAATTTAACAGCCACTTATTATTCCTAAGATTTCTATTTTCAGGAACAATCTGTTTACTGATTCATGCATTCAATTCGTTTCTGTATTCATTTACTTGTCAGTTTTTAACAAAGCAACCACCAAATTTGTCAGGCACTGTACTAGATGCTATGGGGTTGTTTTACAAAATTAATAAGCAATTATTCCTGACCTCAAATTGCTTTCATTTTACAAAGGAGACACGTATAGATGCTTTTATTGAGATGCAGCTGTGATATGGTAGAGCCCTTGGTTTTTGAATTAACACACCTGAAGTTAAGCTCAGGGTTATGGAGTATATTTTCTGTCCTTGGGCCAGACATTTAACTTATTTGCTGGTAAAATAATAATGTTGATAATACCTACCTTGGAAGACTATGCTAAGAATTAAATTAGATAATATCAAATACACAGACAAGTTGACTCTGAGGAAAATTGAGTAAAATTGATATAAAATACAAGAATGATTGAAAAGTTCTTTCAGAGTTTATAGAATGAAGGGATAGTTTCTCTCTGAGGGAGATCTTGCTGGGACCTTGCATGTCAGAGAAGGAAATGGTATTGGTTTGCATCCCAAAGCAGGCACCCTTTTCCTGTCTTTCTCCCATCTCTCCAGTGATTCCTTCCAATGTTTAATATGGAAGTTCACATTTCCCTAATAAGTTTTCTAAAAATTTCAAATAAGTTTTCGGGGTCCATGCAAATCACATTCCTGGAAACTTCTCCTCAGCATTCTTAGAATATTCCTTCCTTTTCATCCCGATGAGCCATGCAGTCTGCCCCGTTGTTCTTGCACATTGAGGACTAAAGAATAGAAACTCCCCTAAATTGTGTAGTTACTGGAACAGGAGTCACTAAGTTAGAGATCTGGGCTTAATGGGGCAACAAAGTCTAGGAACCAAGCAAAAGGTCACCCTGTTGCCACAAGACAACAGGGTGTCTTTGGACTGAGAACACTTTTCTAGACTGTAGACATGAACCATTTTAAACAGATAGAAATGTAATTTTATGTACTTCAAATGCAAGTCACAGGTGACAGGAGATCATCAGTTATAAAACATACCAAGGGGGAAAAAAAAGAGCCCTGAGAACTTGGAGAAGCCACAGAGAGTGCTAGGAACTTTTACTGACCACCCCATCCCTCCAAAAAAATAGGGGAAGAACAATGTCTGTTAAATTAAAAAGTATCTAGGTCACAGAAGAAGGGTTAGCAAGGCATAGAAACAGAAATAAAAGGAGAAAGGGGAACAAGTCAGATGGTCAAAGTTACATCCCCACATCGCCCTCCGTGGTGGCAGAAGGGACTTCTCAGAAGTGATAAAGTTAAGGATCTTGAAGTGGGAATTTATCCTGGATTATCTAAGTTGTCCCAATGTAATTACAAGAATCTTTGTAAGAAGAAGGCAGCAGGGTCAAGTCTGAAGGCAATGTGACAATGAAAGCAGAAAGAAAGATTAAAAAATGCTATACTGCTGGCTGTAACATGAGTCAAGGAATGCAAGTGGCTTCTAGATGTTAGAAAAGGCAAATAAATCAATTTTCCCCAGAACCTCCAGGAAGAATGCAGCCCTAGGGATCCATTTTCGATTTCTGACTTTCAGAACTGTATGAGAATGAATTCATGTTGCTTTAAGTGACTAAGCTTGTGACAACTGTTATAGCAGCAAATATGAAACTACTACACCTCACTTAGCTTTTGTTTTTTAAACTTAGTTAACTATAGAAAATAGACTTAAAACCAGACTGTTCTCTGATCCTCATTCTACCATTCTATTTTCAGTTAATAGATAATCCTAATTCTTTTAACCTCTTTTGAATTATCTGTTTCCCAGCCTTATCTAATCTTCCTCTCCTGAACCAGCTATTTGTTCCAATATTGCTCCTTCTCTACTAAACCCAAAAGCTCAAACCAGACAAGACAGTGTCCTATAGTCTTTATACACATACACACACACACACACACACACACACACACACACACGCATGCGCAGACGGGTGTGGGTAGGCTTCATTTTTATGGCCATGTTACCTATGAATTATTCCCTGGAGTCTTGCATATTGGAGTCATAGCTGTTTTTGAAATCAAATTAATAACTAACAACTATAAAATTGTCCAGTAAGATCAGGGCTTTTGACTTGAAATCATCTAAAAATTCCTACAAGACAAGGTGAGAGTTCAGAAGAATGAACCCATCACCTGCTACAAATAGCTTCCCTTTCACATAATCATATTCCATCAAGCGTCCAGTTATCCTCTCAACCCCCCAGGCTCAACTTGGTTATCTGTGATCCTCCCTTCTCTCCTTCCTCCTGTCATCCAGTTGTCTCATTTACTTTCTAATGTTCCTTGCAAGGGGCCCTTTCATGGGAGTCCCATTCTTACACCTCTGTAGGGAACTGAAGATAACTCCTGATGCTTTCCAGTCCCCTGTTCTAGATCCATTCTGAGGTTGGGCTGCAAGGCTGTCGCAACCTGAAGATAACTAAGGAAAAGCAAACATTAAGAGAAACCACACATTTCTCAGTTAACTGCATGGTTTACTCAACACATGCAATGCATAAACTTATTTAGTGCTCACAATAATCCTGTGAGGGAGGTATTACTGTGACCTCATAGAGAACTTAGATGATTTGCTCAAATTCACCAAGTAAATGATAGAGGTATAATTCAACCTGAGGTCTCATGTCAGCATATGGGCTTTTAATTATTATCATGCAATATCACCTCTCTCGTGTTGCTCAGGTATTCTAACTGGCAGTTATATGCATCTGGCAAATAGAAATAGAGAAAAAAAAAAGTCTTTTTTTTTTTTTTTCTGAGACAGAGTCTCGCTCTGTCACCCAGGCTGGAGTGCAGTGGCATGCAACCTCTACCTCCAGGTTCAAGCAATTCCCCTGCCTCAGCCTCCTGAGTAGCTGGGATTGCAGGTGCCTACCAGCACGCCTGGGTGATTTTTGTATTTTCAGTAGAGGTGGGGTTTCACCATGTTGGTCAGGCTGGTTTCGGACTCCTCGCCTCGTGATCTGCCCACCTCGGCCTCCCAAAGCACTGGGATTACAGGCATGAGCCACCGTGCCCAGCCCCATTTCTTTTTAAAGATTGCAGTGTAGTAACCAAAACTTTGTGAAAGATGTGCTAACGGAAGAATAAATATCTTAAAAGCAAAGACAGACAAAATTATGAATATATGACCAAAATTCCTAAATAGAAGTTTATCTGATAAAATAAAATAAAGATTAAATGTAAATCTAGAGGCCTTGCATAAGCTCAAACTCACAACTATGTGACCTTGGACAAGTCCCCAAAACAGTTTGGACTTGTTTTCTCATCTAGACAAGAAGAAATTGGGCCGGGCGTGGTGGCTCCCGCTTGTAATCCCAGCACTTTGGGAGGCCGAGGTGGGCGGATCACGAGGTCAGGAGATCGAGACCATCCTGGCTAACAGGGTAAAACCCCGTTTCTGCTAAAAATGCAAAAAAAAAAAAAAAAAAAATTAGGCGGGCGTGGTGGCGGGCACCTGTAGTCCCAGCTACTCGGGAGGTTGAGGCAGGAAAATGGCATGAACCCTGGAGGCGGAGCTTGCAGTGAGACGAGATTGCGCCACTGGACTCCAGCCTGGGCGACAGAGGAAGACTCCGTCTCAGAAAAAAAAAAAAAAAAGGAATTGATCTGTTACCCTGAATCAATTCTCAGTCTGTGATTCTAAACTGGTCATATTAGAGAAAGGGGAAAAAATTCACATCCCATATAAGGAGCAGAATCTATCAATTCCATTCAATAGACTTGTATTACATGCTTCTGTGTGATCAAAATTGTGCTAGGCACTCATTCCTAGTCTGTCATAATTGTCAACTGTCTTTGGTATTCTTTTCTTTTTCATGCTCTTGAGCCAGAATCCATTTAATAAAATCTTTTCCATAAGTAGCTAATGGCAGTTACGTATCCCTTTCCCTCAGCTGCACTCCAGCCATCTGCACTCACATTTCAGCATAATTACAAACATCAGGGCCCCATCTGGACCAGGAAGGGAGATAAAAACTGAGCTATACTTAGTGGATCCAGAAGATAATAGATTAGAGGGAAATTTTTAAAAATAAAATAAAAGTTATTTTAACTCTTAGATTAGCATTTGAGAAAACCTTATTTGCATTTTTCTCAATCTTGCCAGCTAAATGAGAATGGCTATGGCCCCCTAGTCACCTATACTGGTTTTTTGTCCAAGGTTCCTGGTTCATAATTCCCATAGCCCTTGTTACAGTCTTTTGTGATAATGGGTGTGTTAGGCCTTAGGAAACAGAATCTCTTTCCAGCCTTCCTTTCACCTACCACAGGCAGGACTCTAGTCTTCTCCCACCTTTTTGACTGTGGGTCTTAAGACACTCCCCTGAGAGGTCCCGCCTCATACCCTGGCATAAGAAACACTTCTTATAAAAGCCCAAGAGAAGTGGGTTCAGGGAGCTTCCGGATAGCTGGACACCTGGAGGTTCCCAGAGGGTGGCGCACCAGGGAGGGCATGGGAACTGCACGCCCCCTCCCCCATGCCTCACGCTAGTGTCTCTTCCTCTGTATCCTTTCCAATATCCTTTATAATAAACCAGTAAACATTAAGTGTTTCCCGAAGTTCTGTGAGCCACTCCAGCAAATTAATCGAACCCAAAGAGGGGTCCTGAGAACCTTAACTTGAAGTCAGTTTGTCAGAAGTTCCAGAGGTGCGAACTTACCACTGGTAGGGGGACCGGTCTTGTGGGACTGAGCCCTCAACCTGGGATTTGACGCTATCTCTGCGTAGATAGTGCTGGAATTGAACTGGAGGACACTCAGCTGGTGTCCAGTGCTTGATGTGTGGGAGTTTTTCCAGAAGTCGCAGAAGTCGTCTTGGTGATTGTTGTGGTGGTGTGAGAGCAGACGGAAAACACAGCTTGAGGAGAGGTTTTCCGACATAGTACGAAACTGCAGCTGCACTGCACTCAGTTGCTAAAAGCCAGAGTTATCAATGGCGTTTAGAAATGGTGGTAGATCTGACTCCTGAGGAGCTGGTTCATTGGATATGTAAGGAAATACAAACTAAGAAGAGGTATGCTAAGCATACAATCCCCTGGTCATTGTTATCTTTAATAACTAAATTCAAAGTGCTGGGTTAGACCTCAGTGTTGGACCAAGTTTAGGTATACGTTTGTCTGTGCTTTAGCCACTATCCTGAAAGGCACCCACAAAAGAAAAAATTATGCAGAACAACAGAACTACCTGTGAGCCCTCTGGTAAACCAAAAGATAGTCAACAGGGAGAGGGCACAACCCAGGAACTACTGAAACCAGGGCATATACTGTGAAGGAGTTCCTTCATTTTGTAGATTGGTATCATCAGCCTCCTGAAGAACCTTTACTAAAATGGATTTGGGGTGGATTCTGGACCCACAGCTCATGATGAGATAATCACAGATGGTAAAACAGGATCCAGAGACACAGGAGGTTATTCCTGAGGGAAGAGACAACCTGGTGAACTAGAGAAAAGCTACTGTGGCCGGGCATGGTGGCTCACACCTGTAATCCCAGCACTTTGGGAGGCCGAGCTGGGCAGATCATGAGGTCAAGAGATCAAGACCATCCTGGCCAATGAGGTGAAACCCTGTCTCTATTAAAAATTCAAAAATTAGCTGGGCATGGTGACACACGCCCATAGTCCCAGCTAGTTGGGAGGCTGAGGCAGGAGAATCGCTTAAACCCTGGAGGCAGAGGTTGCAGTGAGCCGAGATCGCACAACTGCGTACCGGCCTGGCAACAGAGCAAGACTCCGTTTCAAAAAAAAAAGCTACTGTAAGGTCGTAAGGTCTGTCTGTCCCAAGAAAATGAACTGTTCCTTTCCCCACATAAATGCCATCTAGAACAGCCCAGATGAAGCAGCTGTTCTGCTTAGAGTGCGAGCCATGTGGGACTGTCTGGTGATAATCAGGTTATTCACTCACTGAATATGCCTGTGTTCCCAGGACATGGTAAATGCTGTGGGTAAGAAAGCACCATTTGCATTGGCATTCCATATAATCTTACTGTGGCAAAAGTAAACGACAATCTAGGAAGTTTAATTGAATTTGCTATCTTGCCTTCCCCTCATGGGTTGTACGTGTACTAATAAAAACGATGCGAGTAGGTAACAAGAGGATGGCAAAGGGCAGAAGGAAGAGTGAAGGAACTCATCCCAACTCTTCCCAACAAGGTAAAAATGTTTAAAATATTAAGACATTAGGTGATTCAATGGAGCAAAACAAACAGAAAAATAAAGAGATGTAAAATGGGACTCATGCAAGCATGATAAAATCTTTAGACGGTTATTAAGAAGTGCAATGAATACAGCAAACATTGATGGGGTTAAAACAAGGGTCTTAATACAACACTGTCAAAGTTTGTGGGAGTCAAAGTGCTCTCTGATGATTAAAGAGCCCTAACCAAGTCCTTCCATCTACCCCAGTTAGGAGAAGTTTAAAAAGCCAGAAGACTAAGATTACAAGGAGAAATATGACCTCCAATTGCTTGGAGCAAAAGTTAGACCACTCATTTGAGATAAAGATTGACAAAGGGGTCAGGGTCTCCAGGCTCGACCGCCTTGTGGGAACCCAAAGCCTTTTGCTATGAGTAGGTAAATGGTCAGAGAGTGGAGAAGTTTCCAGAGCTCCTAGAAATAGGAGTCTCATGTACCGTGGTACCAAAACCCACTGGTAAAGTCCTCACTTAGGCTACAATGAAATTGAGAGAACAGAAAAATTTGAGATTTGATAGAATTTGAAATTTGATAGAATTATGAGAATATTTGAATGTGACAGAATTATGAAAGTTGGAATGTTTAAGCAGGCTCTGTGTGAAGTGGTTATATTATGGGGATCAACATTGTATCTGACTGGGGAGTATTTCCCCTACCTAGTATTGTAACACAGAAGACATGTAAATCTGCTCTCCAAACAATGCTATTGAACATGCTAAATTAGAACCAATAAGATTGCTCAAGCCCAAGCAATATAGAGTAGAGGCTGAATGCACAGAGACTTTGTTTGAAAGCCCTATACAGAGCATAGACTGAGGCTTATAGCAAAAGCCTGTGAGTGCCTCCCCATGACAACTATGAGGACTTTGGACTACAGAATTTCCATTTGAGGGTCAATTATTAGCTTGCTATTGGACATCAATTAAAACTGCCTCTATAACTGAAGGACGTAAAATAATCTTGAAACCTGAAATACCCATGGTGTCTTGGTGATATCAGAGAAACACTCTAATGGGGATGGCAATGCCTGGAAAAGTTCCATAGTAAAATGAACAGGATCTTACACAGGATCATACTACCTGGAGAATGCAAGGAGAAGATACCAGCAGGGAGCCCTTTTTACCCTAGACTGACTGTGGAACTGTGTGAGGAGCTGCCAAACTCTATCATCATTTAGACAATACCCTATAAACAGTGCTCGACTGACTAACAGAGTTATTTGGTTTGTGGACAGTAGTTCCAAGGTATATGGACAGTATCCTGTTGGAAAACTGTCACTCCTATCAAAGAAGACAAAAACAGGTGAGCCCAGTGGGCTGAATTGCATGTTGTTTTCCTAGCAATGATGGAATAATTTAACAATGATTAAAGCCTCTGTGTTTCAGTTTTTACTGACTCATGGGCAGTGGCCAATTGCCTGGTCATATGGTCAGTGGAAGCCTAGCCCATTAAAGGGATGCCCACATGGGGCACAGCTCTATGGAAACTACTATGGGAATTCAAGGGGTTCATTAAAGTAGGACATGCTGATGGCCATCAGAAGTCCCCTTCAGGTTTGAAAGGTGATTGGATCAATACATATATATATCCCTGTGTGCTCTCCTGTAGTGGCCACCTGGGTCCATGAAATGAGTGGATATGGGAGTACTACAGCAAGGCAGAGATGGACTAAAATGGACATACTCTTCTTGCACACTCTGAAAAACAAAATGCCAGTAAGAACTGTCCAGTTTGTCAGCAAAAGAGACAGAGACTGCCGATGGCTGTGGCAGATTCCCTAGTGGTAAGGGCATGGACATAGCTGGCAAGTGAGACTGATGCCAGTAGCCTTGGAGGGCTACAAATGGGTCTTGACAGGAATAGCCACTGACCCTAGAGAGCGTTTCGCTTATGAAGTGTCAGATGCAAATGCTCAAAATGCTATAAAAAAAATAAAAGAAGATAGTGCAGCAATTTGGGTGGCCAGCCATCATCTATTCAGACCAAGGAACACACTGTATAGTCTGTAATGTCCAACAATGAGCAGATAGATATCCTCCTCAGAGTAACAGTTTAATGGAGAAGTGAAACAAGTAACTGAAACATTGGTTGTCTAAAATGGGAGCAGTGAAGGTGTGAAGGGCTGGCTTACTACCTTCATGAGTGCGTTTCTTATTATGCCATAGTCTAACCCCTGGTCTCTGGCCATAAACTCCTGGCACAAAGTTGCTAAAACTCTTCTAATTTCCTGACTGATAAGGGTCCTAGGAGCATCTTGTGTTCTAATACTTGGTTTTTGACCTTGGTTCTTTACACAGAGCTCCTAAATCCCTTGGAAATTCCTGGGTAAGAGGACTGTGTTTTGCTCTAATGAGGCAACTCTTGGTGGCCTCCTGGATAAGGGTTGGTCACTAGAAAAAACAAACCATGATTAGAAGCTTGGAGCTTTCAACAAAGCTTCCTCTGGGGAGAAAAGAGGGACTGGAGATTGAGTTAATAATCAATTATACTTAGTAATGAAGCCCCCATAAAAATCTCTAAAATGCAGGGTTCAGAGAGCTTCTGGGTTGGTGAACAAGAATGCATCAAGGGGCTGGGAGGGTGCTGTACCCGAAGAAATCACAGAGGCTCTGTGCCCCTTTCCATATACCTTACTCTACGTACTGCCTCATCTGGTTGTTCAACTGTATCCTTTGCAACTGTATCTTTTGCAATAGCCTTTACGATAAATCAGTAAAAGTAAAAATGTTTTCCTGTGTCTTATGAGACATTATATAAATTATTGAAGCTAAAGAAGGGATTACAGGAAACCCCAATTTATAGTTGAACTTGCAACTGACATCTGAAGTGGGGGGCAGTCTTGTGGGGCTGAGCCCTTAACCTGTGGGATATGACGTTAACTCCAAGTAGATAGTGTCAGAGTTGAATTGAATTGTGGAACACACAGTTGGTGCCTACAAAAAGGTGGAGAATTTCTTGGTGGGGAAAATCCACACATTGGGTGTCAGAAGTGAAGTGTTGTGTGAGGAGAGAAAAAAGTTTGTTTTTCCCACTTAGTGTAAAATCCAAACTATGAAGATAGAAAATACCTATTTGCCTAAGGTGGAAAAACTTCCCATCAATCTACATTCATCTTTGTGAAAGAAAAAATGTTTCTTCCTACCAGGCCCAGCTACGCTTTCAGTTTGTGTGCACAAATCTCTGATTTCAACAAACAATGCATCTTTTATCCAAGTCATAAACAATATTGAGGGTACATGTGTGTAAGTGTGTGTGCATGCACATGCATGTGTGTGTTCAAATGACATCTTGTTTTGCATTTCGGTGATTCAGAAGCAAGATTTAAGACTCTGGAAGCTTGTCATCCAGAAAGCATCAGACCACCAGATCCTCTGGGAAAGTCTTCAGTGTGACCTGCATTGTTGACCTTGTCCCAAGTACACAGGTTATGTGGTCTCACACTCCCATTCACTGGATATCTCTCATAAACTATCACTTAAAATAACTTGCCAAAATACAGGAAGCTATTTTTTAATGGAACATCTTGATTCTTTCTAAACTTCCTGAATCCCATAGACAAGTGCCTCATCAAGAAACAGATGTTCGGCACAAGAAAATATCAAGAAGTGGAAGCTTGACCAAAACAGCTCCACACACTTTGCTAATAATAACAAACACTTGTGAAGGAGAGCCCTTCACATTTTCACAAGTACTTTATTTCATGTTGCTTTTCTTCTTCTGATTCTAATATGATAGTTCCAATGTCTTTCTAGAATGTAGAGTTTTAAGTCTCTAAATGATCTGTCCAGATGGGCTAGGTGCTGTTTTGCGCAATGCCTGGGGAAACAGGAAGGAAAACATGGAGAATATAGAATAAAGGTCTTAGCCTCACTTACTATTCATGAAACCAACATGATCATCAAGTATCTACTATCTAAAGTATTCAAAAGCTGCTTGGCCAATTCCTTTAAACATTGAAATATTTTCTTTTTGAAGAAGAAAAAAAAATCAGGTTGTTATTTTACCTAGGCATGGCAACTGAATGGAACGCCTTGCAAATAAATACTCTGGACTTTTCAGGAGCTCTACGGTCAGGGTAAATAAGCCTAAAAACACACATGGATTAGCTGTGTTGCTAATGCATGCATCCTATAATTAGGTTGACCACACCTACAGATTTTCTAGGAAAGACCCAATTTCTAATGCCTAGTCTGGAGGCAAACTATATGTGCCTAATCTGGTTGGAATTTGCAGTTGCTGAGCATATACAAGCCTGACATGGATTTATGCAGTCAGCAGTCTTCATAGCACTTCCAATTGTCAGTACTCCATGATCTACCCAGATGGCAGATGAAAATTGGTTAATTATGTAAAGGCCTAGAAACCCTGACATACCCTTCTCATCCCATCCTCAAAGATGAAAACTTTTCCACTGTCAAGGCAAACGACAAGTTTACCTCTAAGCAGCATTCAGAAGGGCAGGAGTGGGCCACCCTTTCCCACTGGAGAAAATGTAGTGTTGTATAAATGTAGTCAGTGGTGTCACACCCCCGAAGTCAGATGCATCTGTGTTTACTTTTTTATCTTGCCCTCAATGACCTTACACACTTGAAGAAGAAAAAATGAAGTTACTGTAAATGAAGTGCAAGCATCATACACTGTTAGATTCAGATTCTAATTCATCCTCAAATTGTACAAGAAACTTTTTCTTCATAGAATTCACCAAAATAAAACAGAATCACTTTCCACTGCATATTAATATATACTTTTCACAAATTGGGAGTATATTCTGAACTTATCACAAGTCTTTTAAAGAAATATGGGGTTCTTAATTGAGTCCATTGAGATTTTTAAAAATTATGGGAAGAAAATTGCACATATTTGATTGCTTTTTTTCTTTGTTTTGAGAGAAGTCTCACTGTTATCCCCCAAGTTTGAGTGCAATGGCTCAATCTCGGCTCATTGCAATCTCTGCCTCCCAGGTTCAAATTATTCTCCTGCCTCTGCCTCACAAGTAGGGGGGATTAAGTCGCCTGCCAACACGCCCGGATAATTTTTGTATATTTTAGTAGAGACGGGGTTTCACTATATTGGCCAGGCTGCTCTCGAACTCCTGACCTCAGGTGATCCGCCTGCCTCGGCCTCCCAAAGTGCTGAGATTACAGGCATGAGCGACTGTGCCTGGCGGATTGCTTCTTTTAAGCTACATCTGGAAGTTTGTTTCCCAGGCCTTCCTATATGACTTAGATGAGATACGAATTTAGAATAAAAATGGATTATTTTCTCAAAATCCATGGTGTCCCAATTCAGAATAGGTAGGTGTTGGAGCTAGAAGGAGTATAAAGGACCATATAATTGATCACGTCTTATTATAAATGTAATAGTGATACTCGGAGAGGGGAACTGGCACATGACTTATCCTCCACCGGGTAGTAGAAGCCAGTGTGACAGCTCAGATGCCTGTATTCCCCATCTAGTACCTTTCCCACATGTTATATAGCCTCTTAGGCTTGTGTCTAAAAAGACTGTGTTTTACAAATAAATTGCAAAGAAAGAATAAACAGGAAGGCTATTGACCAAGAGAGATATAAGATTAAGAAATCTCAATGTGTGAACATTTTTGGATCATAATACAAAAAATCCAATTGACAAAAGAGCATTGAAAATATGTTGATTCTTTCTGGATATTCAGTGAATTATAGAATTATTGTTAATTTTTAAGTATGATCATGGTTTTTAATGAGTCTTTATTGTTTTGTAAAGAGTTGATATGTTTTGTAAGAAGAAATATATGTTGATAATTAAAAAGACAAAAAACAGGCCGGGCGCGGTGGCTCACGCCTGTGATCCCAGCACTTTGGGAGGCCAAGGTGGGCGGATCACGAGGTCAGGATATCCAGACCATCCTGGTTAACACAGTGAAACCTCGTCTCTACTAAAAATACAAAAAAAATTAGCTGAGTGTGGTGGCAGGGCCCCTGTAGTCCCAGCTACTCGGGAGGCGGAGGCAGGAGAATGGCGTGAACCCGGGAGGTGAAGTTTGCAGTGAGCCGAGATCGCGCCACCGCACTCCAGCCTGGGCGACAGAGCGAGACTCTGTTTAAAAAAAAAAAAGTCAAAAAACAGTAGATGTTGGCACGGATGTGGTAAAAAGGGAACACTTTTACACTGCTGGTGGGAATATAAATTAGTACAACCTCCATGGAAAACAGTATGGGGAGTCCTTAAAGAACTAAAAGTAGAACTACCATTTGATCCAGCAATCCCAATCCAGTGTCTGCCCAAAGGAAAAGAAGTCATTATATGAAGACATATGCACACGCATGTTTAAAGCAACACAATTTGCAGTTACAAAGATATAGAACTAACCTACATGCCCATCAGCCAGCGAGTGGATAAAGAAAATGTGCTATACATACACCATGTTGTATATTAGAATGGAATAATGTCTTTTGCAGCAACTTGGGTGGAGCTGGAGGCTATCATTCTAAGTGAAGTAACTCAGCAATGGAAAACCAGATATTGTATGTTCTCACTTATAAGTGGGAGCTAAGCTATGAGGATGCAAAGGAATAAGAGTGATATAATGGACTGTGGGGAATCAAGGGGCAAGAGTGAAAGGGGATGAGGGATAAAAGACTGCCTATAGGCTACAGTATGCAGTGCTTGGGTGAAGGGTGCACTGAAATCTCAGAAATCACCACTAAAGAACTTATTCATGTAACCAAACACCAACTGTACCCCCAAAACTACTGAAACAAAAGTAACAATAATAATTTAAAAAATATATATGTTGAAAAAATACGGGTAAAGTATTTTTGAAATACTGTACTATTTTATAAATTTATCTTTATTATTTTTAAAAAGATGAGGTTATGATGAGGAAGGATAAAAAGAAGTAAGTTTTATCAAAGGCTTTGGCACATAATTGACTGACTTAATTGTGTTTTCTTCACTGCCTACAAAGGGGAAAAGAAAGATAAAAGGAAAATAATTATTTAACAGGGGTCCTTCTACTAAAAACTAGTCACCTTACATATAAAATTTCATTTATTTCTTTTAGCACAAGATAAATATCCTCATTCACAAATGAGAAAATGAAGTTCAGAGAGGTTTGGTGACTTCCCAAAGTTCACACAGTAAGGAAGAAATAGAAGTGAAGTTATGACCACTGTTCTTTCTACCCCACACATTACAGTTCAAGGGCTGATCTTGAGGCCGGGGTGAGACTGTGAGCTCACATCCTTCCTTACTCTGCACATGTTCTTTCCTGTTCCTGAATCCTGTAATCTTAAGAGTAACTTTCTCCAATGTTTAGAAACAATCATGCTTTCACGGTCTTTATCCTCTGGGTGACTCAGCCTTCAAAGTAGTGCAGATACAATGTTATCTGAGAACTGATTAGAACTTTAAAGGAGGAAAGAGATAGGAAACTGTTATCTTCTGGCCTCCAGCCATATTCTGGTTCCTGTTACTAATTATTGATCCTGACTGAATTAATTAAAATTTAGCCCCTTTGCTCTCTGGTCAGCAGTACAGACAAAAACCATTAACACTGGGTCCGGAGACATAAATAAACTCTCTCCCTAGATATCATCTATCCCATAATAGTGTGTAGTCTTTGCTAGAGAAGGAGAAACAAATTAGATAACCTTTCAGGGATGTTTCAAAATGTAAGATTCTGGGATCTAAAAGTGTTATGAATTGATATGTGGTGATTCAGCATAACCCAGACTAAATGAAAGAAAGAATAGAAAGGGGCAACTAGCTGGAATACAGAATGTAATTCACTAAAGAAGCTTCCACAGTAACTGTATGAGGAACAGCCCAGGCAGTACAATTTCCTAGAGCTCACCTAAGGGATACCATCATTACAGCTAAAAGAAGACTCACCTCTTTAACAAGGTTTTCCTCCTTATAGACATGCAGACAGTCTCCTTCACTTTTCTTTTTCTCCTAATCCCCACTCCCCTTCTCTCATAGCAGACAACTGTCTGTATCTAGCAACACACACTCTTTTTCCCATTATGGTCTAAAATGTCACTACTGATACTGTTCTTGGTCTCTCCAATACCCAAGGAAAGCAGAGAAAACACCAAGCTGTCCTGGAAGTGCTCCTGTCTCTATTTACTGTAAATTCATTCATGCATTCCTTCAACAAAATGTTTATTTGGTGCCTACCATACCAAATACAGTCTATCTTTTTAGTAATTGAATCATTTAGGCAAAGGGGATGACCATCTTACCCCTGAATAAATCTCTTCCATCCTCAGAGGTGGGAACAGATGAGCACTGGGGAAGTTCCCAGAGAACCATATGCAGGATATGCTGCCCAGGAGGTTAACTGTGGTTAGAAACTCAGTGATTTCCCTCCTTGCTGGCCTCTGAGAGATAATATAGGTTGTACATAGACGTCATAACATCAGCCAGTTTGGCTGCACCCTCCCATCTCTGGGTCTCTGCACATACAGGCCTGTCCCCTTGGCCTACATGGCCTTCCTTCTCTCTCCTCTTCCTGTCTAGACCTGGCTAACTCCTTTGTCCTCTTAGACTTTGTTCAAGCATCATCCTTGTAACCTTGTAAATTCTTCCCTGCCCACCAAAAGCTCTAGGGGCCCCGCCTACTACCCCAACTTCTGTGCTTCTTAGCACTTTATGGATATATTCCTTCATAGTGGATTGCAACACTGAGCATTAATTTTTTCTTATTTATCTCCCTAACTGGGCTTAAATTTCCATGGGAGCAGAGCATAGGTCTTTCATCCATATGCCTAAGGCAAGTATACAGGTTTGAAAGGCAATCTAGAGAAATCATTGATATTGTTTCATCAGTAGGAATCAAAATAAATGGTTTTCTTAGTGATCCCCCTCCAAATTTTATTAAATAGTTCATTCACTTTCTTAACGTTCTAAAAGTTTCACTGCAATGTTTTCAAGACGTCTCTAGAATATCAGCTATAGTAAGCTTGAAATTCATACTTATTCTCAGCAAGCATGATCCTAAACCCAACCAAAGGCTCTGCTAGGACCTCTCTCAGGCTTCTTTGATGGTCCTCAATTCACTCCAATTGAGCTATCAGTTGTTCAAATTAATTGCCAGTCTTTAATTCACTTGGTGCTTGCCTTTTTTCTACAATTAGCCCAAGGATGTGCTCATGCCTTTGGAAAAGGCTGTATTTATTAATCCTGAAAACCCAGAAACCTTGACTCACTCTAGCGCTTTTAAAAGTTGAACAGCCTCAGAAGATTAGTTCATTAGCAGTCCTGCTTATTAGCTGCCTTTCTATTCTAAATTGTCCACACTTGACCCACATAAATCAGAGAACATGGGGAAAAATGATTGTTTTGTAAAATAAAAATACATTTTAAAAACAAAATTTTTTAAAAGGAAAAATTTAAAATGAATTTAAAAATAATAAATGTTTGAAAACTACCTTTCCCATTTACTTCCTATTGCTTCTGAAATTCCTAGCATTGACACACCCTTGAGATGGCCAAAAGCCCCTGTGTGAACTGTGGATTAAGCACATTATACCCTTAGCAACCTTTTTAGTCTGAAACAGAAAGCAGATCTCTGCCAGTCCCCCAGAGTAGCAAAGGGCTTGTAGCTCTTTAAAATACGAATAACTGCACTGGTTCCTTTATATTATGATGATATTTATATTTTTGAGACCTACTGTTCATTAAAATTTTAAGTAGGCCTCACATACTGTTATATATTTAAAGAGGCAAATAATCCAAACTTTTGGGCAATGAATAACCATAAGCACACAGTTTTAAGCCTAACATTCAAAGCTGTAATCATAACATAAAGCAACCAGTTCAATTATTAGTATTTTCAGTTTTTTTAAATAACCCTCTTTTTTCAGAGACGGGGTCTCACTCCATCACCCAGGCTGGAGTGCAGTGGTGGCAATCACAGCTCACTATAACCTCAGACTCCTGGGCTCAAGCAATTCTCTCACCTCAGCTCCTGAATAGCTGGCACTACAGGTGCTATCCACTGTGCCTGGCTAATATTTGTGGTGTTTTTGTTGTTGTTGTTGTTTGTTTTTTTGTTTTTTTGTTTTTAGAGAGACAGGGTCTCCCTGTGTTGCCCAGGCTGGCCTTAAACTCCTGGCCTCAAGTGATCCTCCCACCTTGGCCTCCCAAAGTGCTGGGATTACAGGCAGGAGTAATGTGCCTGGCCAATAGTAACACTTTTTGTTTCATAATACATTCATCTTTTCCCAAAGAGGACTATTTACTTTAAAATGTAAACTTGTTTAGAGAAATTCAACAGACTCTGAAAATAAAATAAATTTTCAAAAGAAGCCTAAAATTCAAAGTTGAAAATCATGGGCAAAAATAAGATCTTCAACTGATGCAACTCTTTTCTTTTTCATTGACAGTATAAGATTCTCACCCATGTAGTACAGGTTTCAATATGCCGAGGGCAGAAAATGTGTGCTTATGGTTATTCATTGCCCAAATGTTTGGATTATTTGCCTCTTCAAACATATAAAAGTATGTGAGGCCTACTTAAAATTTCAATAAGCAATAGTCTTAAAATCTAAATAAATAAAGAATAGTTTATTCAAATATATCAAAGTTGACTTTGGCTGAAAGTTTCTCTAAACATGCAGAAAGGAATATTTTTTAGGATTAGATTTCTCCTTACATGTCATGAAAAAGTGAGTCTTTATTAATTGTTGAAATGTTCTTACCTTATGCGGCAGATTTTGGATATCCTCACCCATTATATATATTCCACCTTTTAATCTTATGGAAAAAACTTCTCTTTTTCTTGTTAAAAAAAAGTTTATTTTGTATTCTTTGCTAATAAAGAGTTGCTGTCAAAAACAATTCCCCTTACAGGAAGCAAATTATTCTCATAATTGCTTTCTTACAAATCAGCATGAGAATCACTGAGCAGGTTGCTTCTGCCATGGCCCAGTGGTTTCAGCCCAGGGCTGGGTCCTTGATTATTTTTCATTATTTGATTCTTCATTCCTCCCAAACTTTATTTTTATTTTACATTAATTAATTAATTGATTTTTAGAGACAGGCTCTTGCTCTGTTACCCAGGTTGGGGTACAGTGGTGCAATATGACTCACTGCAGCCTCAAATTTCTGTCCTCAAGGGATCCTCCTGCCTTAGCCTCCCAAAGTGTGAGGATTATAGGCATGAGCCACCATACCCCACCTGATCTCAAACTTTTATAGAAACATAGGAAAATTTTCCTTTAATCACATCTCTTAGTAGTCATTGAGACTAAGCGTACCTCACTTCGTTTACATTATGTTAGAACTGGAAAACATATTAGAGAACAATGAATCCAACTTTTACCTATTAAATTAGCAAATAGAGTCCTGGGAAAGTGAAATAACTTGCTCAGGGACACAAATTCAGATAATGACAAAACTGAGTCTGCACCTTACTCCTTAACTAGTACTGTTTCCACTATGGTAAATAATGATATGCTATTCAGATTTTTGTAAACTGAATTTCGTTTCTAATGCCACATAGAAGTTAGAACTGAACTCTTCAGCAGAGCTTTTCATTTAAAACAGATTTTTCATAATGCATGTTTTTTGCCCTAATTTATTTTATGTGAATTTTAAAATATTTTTGCCTAAGCATTGAAGCATATCCATGTTCCTTTTGTGGCTTGGAGAGAAGAAATGCAAAGGCAGGAGCCTGTGTGGGGGAGGAAGGTGAGAGTCAGAGAATAGAGCCATGGAAGGCAGATTTGGAAGCATTTACTCAAGTATCATCTTCCCCTTAGAATAGACAGTGTTAAACCCTTTCCATGGGTACATGCTAACAGCTTCACAGCTCCACAATTCCATTTCTCCAAAACATTCTTCTCAGGCAGCATTGTAATTAGAAATTACAATGACCCTGTTTACATTCAGAACAGATTATGAAATAACATGTAACAGCGCACAATAATTGCAGTATTCTACCACATTCCAATAAATAAAAGACTCAGTGAATCTATGAGGAAAAAAGCTCACTCCTTTACCACTCACCACTCTTTAATATTCTACATGGAAAAGCTCACTCCTTTACCACTCACCACTCTTTAATATTCTACATGAACATTAGTTATATCCTGGTGCATAAGAATTTACTGTGCATTAAAAGATAAAGTGATCCAATATTAATGTTGCTAGTGAATCAGATATAACATAGTAATACGAATCATTGAAAGAAATGTACCATCCATATATCTCAGTGAATATTATGCATATTTATGAGAACACATAAAGCAAAATAATGAACATGGCAAATTTCAACAGAAATTTTATTGATTTCTCACCAAATGCCAAGCAATGTGTCATAGAATCACAAAATGCTTGGCAAACTGATGTTACAATCATTCTAAAGTCAATTGTTTGCCAATTAATAAAGTAAGATTTATTCACTACATAAGAGTACACAATTTCAAACAATAAGTAGGCACAGAAGGCACAGAAAATGCTCCCTATTTCTTAGGCTTTCTATATAGTAAGTAAGAGGAAAGAACAGGCTAATAGCAATAAATAGTATCCACCTTTAAAACCTATCCTCTTCCCTAGGATTGGTACAATGGACAATATTGATCCCCTAGTTACAATCTAACTACTACAGCTTAACAGCTACAAGTTTCTTTTATGTAAATTTAAAAACAATAATAACATTCTGTTTTTATTTAATTATCAATAAGTAAGTATGCACAAGGTCATTAGGTAAACTATATTTCTTACTATTAATCATAATAAAAAAAGTTTGAAAGTCATAATTCAAAGAGTAAGTCTCCCTGGAGGTTTCATATTCAGTTACTAGATAGTATTGTTGGGAGAAAAAATTATATGCTACATTGTTATCTCCTTAAAAATTATTTTTAGATTATTTCTAGAGTGGAAGTCATCAAAAAGAAGACCTGAACTTGTATGAGACAGAAGTCATAGATGGCCCAGTAAACAATAAAATCTTCTGAGACAAACATTGCTAATGCCTTTAGGGATGAACATCTGTGCAAGGATCTTCTTTATTTACTTTAAGTAACAAGGGATCAAACCCAATTTAACCAAATACATTCTTAATAAAAAGAGAAGCATCCCTACTTCTCTGCATCAGAGACGATGGTTGGGTTAAGTTTTCTAACAAGTAAGGTATTTGTTCTTCTATTTGCTTAGCCTAGATACCTAGGATTCTCCAGAATATTGTCCAGCCTAGGGGAAACCAGGGAGCCTCAAAGATTTTGATGCATTTATCTGAAAAAGAATGCTAGCTAATAAATAACCACTGTGTCCCAAGGGCTTTTTCTCTGTCTAGCCATCCAGCTACTTCTATCTAATGAGGTCAGAGAACAAAGAACAATGAGAAATTTCCTCTTCCTCACTGCAAACTTGCCTCCCTCTCCCAGCCCTGTACATTAATAAAAACTAACATTTATACAGTCCTACTAGGTGCCAGACATGGTTCTGAGTGCTTCATATACATTAATTCATTCAATCCTCATAACCAGCCTGTGAGGTAGAGAACGCTTAGTATCTCCATTTTACAGATAAGGAAACTGAGCTATATCAAGGTTAAATAAATTGCCCCAAGCCACACAAATAGTAAGTAGTAGAGCCAGGATTCTAATCTAGACAGGTTGATGTTGGAATCTATATCCTTAACCATACAGTTTTTACTCTAAATAAGCACTTATAGAATAGGTGTCTCCTTGAAGGAAATGATGTTCTGGATATTAAATGATGTATGAAATACTCTACATTGTATTAATCTCCTAGCTTGGATCTTCCAAAGTCTCTATATTGTTTACAGAGAAGAGATAATACCCAGTCTACAGTCAAGCACCTGTTTCACCTCAGCTTAGCCACAAACTACAATACCTCTATTACCTCTGGACAGCCTCCCTTGAGTAAAGATTCTCCAAATCTGCATCTCTTAAACCAAAATAACTTGGTTCTCACCTTTCCAGGCATGAGTGGGGCAAAGCTGCAAGTCCTTTGCACATTTTGGCAGGTGGCTTAGCTCCTCCGCTTTAAGTACAACTTCTTAACAGCAGAGCCAGTCTTTGAAAACTTCAAAACTGTCCGGGACGCCTTTCCTTCTGAGGTATATATAGAAGCTCTTTCCCAGCCCTCTGTTGCTCTTCCAGCCAATCCAGAGCCTTAGAGGAAACTGCAGGCTGGAGAGCAGCAGCAGTGGGGCCTGAGGTGGAGGAGGGAATCCTTTCTCTGCTGCAGGCACTGCTGTGGCATAAGGCTTTCATCTGCTCGTGTCACAACACGCTCTTGCTGACCGGCCAGGGCAGGGTTAGGCTCTAAACTGTGCACAGGTCATTGGTCGTTTGAACTCCTAATCTCAGGCCAATCACAGGGAAGATGTGAGCTTCCTGTGAAGCAAAGTGCCTTGGACCACTTCAGATCGGTCAAAGTCATAGATTCTGAGGACTGTAAGGGCTCCTGGAGATCGTTTAGCCCAACTTGTTTCACAGTGAAGGAAATTGAAATCTAGGGAATTCAAGGAATGTGTACGTGAGTACTTTCCATGTGCCAGGCACTCAGCTGGATCCTAGGAATTCAGAGAAGAACGAGAAAGCTCCCTGCCCTCAAGACCCCAAAACACATTATAAGTGAGTGATGGAGGCCAGGCTGGGATGTTGTGAGCCTTCAGGGAGCACCAGGCAAGGTTTTCTGGAGCTGAGAGACAAGATCACTGTTTATATAAATCAAAACAAATATGAATAATTACTATACATTCTTTATGAATCCATATGTCTGTGAAGTTACTAAAAACGTGACCTGAGAGACCAAACACCAAAATCTTAATAGGGATTGAGTATAATGATATTATCCCTGAGCTCTGTTAATTCTGTCAGTGGTCTTCTGATTATTCTTTGCTTGGACGACTAATGCTTTGTAATTCTTTGGACCTCCCCACCCTAGCCATCCTTGCCTAGGCTTGTCTTCCCTTTCCCTTCAAACTTTTCCGAACTCCTATCACTCAAGGAATATTTACCAATATTTACCTGAATTGTGTCTCATCCTGTCGGGGCCCAAGGTGCTCATAAGTTAATCTGTAAATGTAAATATCTGAGGTAGGCATGAGTCCAAGCTAAAAACAAGTGGCACTGCATAATCCATAAGAACAGCTCTGAATTTGCAATTAAAGATTATTCTCATAATTTTCTCTGTTATCTGAAATTAGTTGTTTTAAATGACTCCCTCTTTACCCTTTTTGCAATGGTTGATCAACGGCTGTTACTGGCTTGTAAAGTCAATGCAGTGTATTATGACCTGATGCTTTTAATGAAACAAATCGAATAGACAAATATCCAAGTGCATTGGATGTAGAAGGTTAGTATTGTTTTCTGAAATTTTGACTTTATCAAGATGTATGTGTGCACAGGGTCATCAGGTAAACTATATTTCTTACTATGGATCATAATCAAAAAAGTTTGAAAGTTGTAACTCTAAACCACACACACACACACACACACACACACACACACACACACACATATGTTTTTGAGACACAGTCTAGCTCTGTTACCCAGACCAGAGACTGGAGTGCAGTGGCATGATCATAGCTCACTGCATCATCAAACTCTTGGGCACAAGCGATCCTCCCACCTTAGCCTCCTAAGTAGCTGGGACTAAAGGCTCATGCTACCATACCTAGTTAGTTTTAAAATTTTTTGTATAGACAGGGTCTAGCTTTGTTGTCCAGGCTGGTCTTGAGCTTTTTGTTTCGAGCAATGCTTCTGCCTCCGCCTTCCAAACACTAAGCACAATGTCAGGCACATAGACATCTGTAAATACTGAATGAGTTAAACAAACTGTCCAAGTTCTGCCATCTACCGACTGAGTAAACATCGGCAAATCAATTATTTATCATTTTTGAGAGATAGGGACACTGTTGTTGACCATTAAATCTAATAATGGGAATATAAAACCAGTAGAAGAGACTCCTTGGGACAAGAGTCTAAATCACTATTTGATACCAAGGGACCTTGCGGAGATAACAATATGGAAAAGAAAAACCCCAAGTTTAATGTAGAGCAATGGAGGGTGATGTCTTGGCGAGGGCTAAAAATCAAAGCGTGTTTCTGATTGTCGCAAAGGAGATCATGTGATGGACTAGTCAAGCATAAAAGTTATCTCGATTTACTAAAACATGGAGTAGAACTCAAAATGTAAAATTCTATAGAAATAATATTAAATCCAACACTTACTTGTTTTTAAAACTTTGTAAGGATGGGATAGCCAGAGAGTATGTAAAAGAGTGTGCTCTAGAAGCAGAAAGTAAAATAGTGATTGCTAGAGGTTAGAAATGGGACAAATGGAGGAGTTGCTATTCGATCAAGTTTCAATAGGTATAAAGTTTCAGTTATGCAAAATGAAAAATTTCTAGGAATCTGCTGTACAACAGTGTGCCCATAGTTAGCAAAAATGTACTGTACACTTAAAAATCTGTGAAGAGAATAGTTTGTATTATTTTTTTAACCACAGTAAAAAAAAAAAAAAAGAGTATTCTATGTAAAATAAATTTGAAGTCTTTGAAAAAATAAATTGAACTATTTTGAAATCTCCTTTCCCTCCTGAGAATCCTTCAGAAATGACAGTAAATACATGAAAAAGGTATAAATCTGTAATATCAAAGAAAAAGAGAAACAAGTCATCGTATTCTGAGTGATTTCAACCACTTCTTCATGGAATGTGAAAAGAGGTGATTAGGACTGGTACCTAATGAAACAGGGAAAGGAATTCAGGGGGTGCTTCAAAGAGATATCCATCTGCCCTGGAGGATGCCACAGGGGTTTGGGCTCCAAAGCGCTAGATATTACAGTTCTACAGAGGGCAGGAGTTAGCTGTACAAGTGGAAGTAGTGAGAGACACTGAACATTTTCATCAGATGAAAGAATCTCCTGCCCATACAACTGCTCTGATTCAGCTCTAATTCATTTCCTTAAATCGTGTGTAAGTGTCTTTATTTTAACTATTATTAGCCATATGTTTATTGAGATGCATTTTATCACTTCCAATTTGGGGACCTCTGGGACTATGTCATCCATTGTGAACAAGCGTCTCCTCACTAATCTCCCTACTCTCAGTAAGAGTCTCGCCCTAAAGCCAGCTGGGAGCACATGGAGTCAACAGAGGCAAGGTCTTCACCTTCATGTTGCTTGATTTCTCTTTCTTTCTGATAAATGTTTTAAACCGCATGCAAGCTCAATTTATAATTCTACCACTCAGAAATATATACTGTCAATAGGTTGTGATATTGCTTCCATGCCTTTTTTTATTTAAAGAAATAAAGAGGCAATGGATAAAACTAAAGTCCCTGGACTTTATATTAAATATAGTCCTACTGAACCTGCTGGCACCTTGATCTTGAACTTCCCAGCTTCCAGAACTATGAGAAATAAATGTCCACTGTTTATAAAGTATTCAGTCTCAGGTATTTTGTTATAACAGCACAAACTAAGACAATATGGGTTCATTAAAAGTATATAGTTTATGTTGCCTTTTTATTTTTTTAATGAAAAAAAGAGGACTCTCATGTCCATTATTTTCCCCTTTCATCACACTCAGGACCTGTTAAGATTTTCGTGTATGGTCTTCCAGATCATTTTTTAATGTCCTCATATACATATGTACTATGATCTGAATGCTTCCCCCAAAACTCATGTGTTGAAACTTAATAATCATCAATGTGATAATATTCAGAGGTGGGGCCTTTAGGAGGTGATTAAGCCATGAGGTCAGAGCTCTCATGGATGAGATTAGAGCCTTTATAAAAGGGCTTGAGGGAGGGGGTTCATTTTCTTCTGCTTTTCTGCCATGTTAGGAGACAGTAACAAGGCACCATCTTGGAGAAGCAGAGAGCAGCTCTCATCAGACACTGAACCTGCTGGCACCTTGATCTTGAACTTCCCAGCTTGCAAAACGGCAATAAATAAATTTCTTTATTTATAAAGCACCCAGTCTCAGATATTTTGTTATAGCAGCACAAACTAAGACAATATGGATTCATAAAAAGTATATAGTAATTATTGGTATGTATTTTGATTTATATAAATATAATCTGCATCTTTTATTATTTAAAATTATGAATTTTTGTTTTTGTTTTTAGATTATAATGACAACTACATTATTGAATAATTTCTATGTATTAATCACCTTTCAAAACACTTCGTATATTTCCACAATCACAACAAAAGCATGAGGTAAGTGGTATAATTTTTGCTATTTCAAAGAGAAAACACCTGATCATATAAATGGAAATGAAATTGTTTATGATTAAAAACCATCAGCGTTAACATGGGAAGTATAAAGTCTATACCTCTAGTTTATGCTTTTTAATTGCTGGAAAGAATTCTGTCATATGAATCTAAGAATCATTAGAATCAAAGAATCTAAATATAATTGCATTTCTTTATAGACCCATTGTTAAATAGTTAGGTCATTTCTAATTGCTTCTGGCAAAAGTACTTAAATTAATATTCCTATATATGTCTCCTGGTGCATTTATCTATAATGTAGTTCATAAAATGAAACTGCTGAGAGGTGTAACATGCAAAATTATCACGCAATCAGACCAATTTAGACTCCTAACAGAAATGTATGAGAGCCTCATTTTCCCCAATATACAACACTTGCCAGGCTTTAATTTTTTCCAGTGACAGGCAAAAAATACCAAGTATTTTTCATTTGTACATTTCTAATTACTAGGGAATTTGAGCTTCCATTCATATACATATTGGCCATTTTAATTTTTCTTCCATTAGTTGCATATTCCCATGCTTTAAACAATTTAATTATCTGACTTTTTAATATTGGCATGCAAGAATTCTGTATAAAAATAATGAAACTAAATATGGAAGAAAGGAGAAAAGAAAAGTAGAAATAGCTCATTGATTGTTGTAGAAGCCGTTAAAGAATACCAATAAAATTGGATAAACCAGATAACAGGCTAAATAAGAAAACAGGAAATGAAAGGCACTAAGAAAAGTATATATACAAAGGTAACCATTAGAACAGAAATATAAATCCTCCTAAATATCAAAAAATTTAAAAAGGAAGATTAAAAGACAAAGAATAAACAGTTCATAGAGAATGAAATACAGAAAATATCACAAAAGACACACAATTATACAATATTGTGTGATAGAATTTTGAGAGCAAACATGTATCAGTAAATGTAAATTTTCATAAATTTTCCATTAAAAGAAAAGTTTTAGTTAGGCTTACAAATAAAACCCAGCCTGGGTAACAAAGTGAGACCCCATCTCTACAAAAGTAATTTTTAAGAAAGGTAGCCAGGCATGGTGGTGGATGCCTGTAGTGCCAGCTACTCAGTAGGCTGAGGCAGGAGGATTACTTGCGCTCAGGAGTTCAAGGCTGCAGTGAGCTATGATAGTGTACACTCCAATCTTGGGCAACAGAGCAAGACTCCATCTCCGTTTAAGAAAAAAAAAAAGTAAGAAGTAAAACCTAAGTATATTCTGCATACAAAGGACATACCTAAAACAAAGTTATTTAGAAAGATTAAACATAAAGAAATGGACAAGGGTATAACTGACATAAAGAACAAGAAAGCAAGAGAAGTAAACCTGACAGAAGATAAATCCAAGCCAAAATGTACTGAACATAACAAAGGCAAATACTTTTTAAGGCTTAAAAGCCACAACTTAAACTGGAAATATTAAATATAAATATTTTTGCACAAAATAACACAGCGACTACCTTTCTGGTACTTACAAACACACTAGTAATCAGAGACTGGCCTGCCTTATTCTTAGTACAAGAAAGAGAACAAAAAATAAGTATTATGGTCAAATACACACACACACACACACACACACGTAGTTCTTATGGATATATATCAAACTCCACACCCTGCTAATAGAGAATCTAACTTCTTCTCAAATACCTGTGAAATATTCACGGAAAATTAGGGTGTAATAATTCAAAAAGAAAATTAGTAAGTCCAATTAAGTAGAAATATTACAAACAATGTTCTATGATTGCAATGAAATAAAATTAACTGTGATTAACAAAACCTAAAAGCCCCTTCCTCCTGGAAATTCAAAAACTTTCTATTAAATAACTGAGTGAAAAGAAGAAATACAAATTGAAATTACAGAATATCTTTATCTTACGCTAAATTTCCATGTGTACTTAAGTCTATTCCTGGACTATTTTTGTCCACCAGTATATTTGTCCTTTCGTATACCCGTAGAATACTCTTTTAATTATGCAAGATTGGTAGTGTGTTTACTGTCTAGGCATTCATGTATGTTCATTCTTTTCAAGTTGAACCTTAGTATCAAGTCATTTTACTCCCTAAAAAACGCTTGTTGAAATTTTTATTAGGATTGCGTTAAATTTATAAATGAATTTAGGGAGAGCTGACATCTTTATAACATTGAGTGAGCCTATCCAAAGACAGGAATATCTTACCATTTGTTTGAGTCTACTTGTGTATCTGCCAAGAGTGTTTTATAATTTTCCTTTTGTTGGTTTTATATGTTTCTTGCTAAGTTTATCCCTAAGTATTTAATCTTCTTTGCTTCTATTATAATTGGAATTTTCTCTACCATTATGTCATCTAATTAATTTCTTATTAATTGTGTGTATTAATCGTGTGTGTATATATATATAGATACATATATCTATCTATCTATATATTTTTTGAGACAGAGTCTCACTCTGTTGCCCACACTGGAGTGCAGTGGCATGATCTTGGCTCACTGCAACCTTCGCCTCCCAGGTTCAAGCAATTCTTCTGCTTCAGCCTCCCAAGTGGCTGGGACTACAGGCACATGCCACCATGCTCGGCTAACTTTTGTGTTTTTAGTAGAGACGGAGTTTCACCATATTGGCCAGGCTGGTCTCAAACTCCTGACCTCGTGATCTGCCTGCCTCAGCCTCCCAAAGTGCTGGGATTACAGGTGTGAGCCACTGTGCCTAGCCTATTAATTGTATATTATGATACCTCACTGAATTATATTATTGTTCAAGGTAGTTTTATTGTCAATTCTCTAGGGTATTTGAGGCCTGCTGTTATGCCTTCTGCAAAAAGGGATGGTTTTCTTTTTCTTTACCAAATTGTATGACTCTAATTGATTTTCTTTGATTATGTTATCTAATATCTATAGTACAATATTGAGAAGGGCATGTTTTTGCCTTATTCCTGATATTAGTGAACATTTTCTAGTGTTTCCTCATTAAGTATGATATTTATTTTAAAATTACAACTGTAATTTTCTTTTTCTTTTCTTTTTCTTTCTTTCTTTTTTTTTTTTTTTTTTGGTATGTCTTTATTTTATTTATTTATTTAGAGACATGGTCTGGCTCTATCAGCCAGGCTGGAGTGCAGTGGTGCAATCTCAGTTCACTACAACCTTTACCTGTCAGGCTCAAGTCATCTTCCCACCTCAACCTCCCAAGTTGCTGGGACTACAGGTATGCACCACCATGCCCAACTAATTTTCTTTTTTTTGTTGTTGTTGTATTTTTTAGGGTACCGATAGGGTTTCACCATGTTGCCCATGCTGGTCTTGAGCTCCTGGGCTCAGGCAATCCACATGCCTTGTCCTGTCAAAGTGCTGGGCTTACAGGCATGAGCCACCCACCACACCAGGCTGTATGTCTTCATTCTTAGTAAAGAATTATCAATTATTTCTGAATTAAACATTTTAATGACTATACATTTTATTTCTAAGATTTCTATTTGGCTCTTTTGAATAACTGTTCTTCTTCTAGTTTTATGAATATAATGGCCTGGCTTAGTTGCCTTGAATTTTTTAAAAACACTTTTAAAGGATTCCAGTGACTTTTTAGGAGGCAGTATAATATAGTGGTTAAGAGTACGGACTGAAGAAAGAGAAAAAGTGTCCAATTCAAACTATAGTTCTATCACTTTCTAACTGTGACACTGGGCAAATTACTTAAAATTTGAGCACCTCGGTATTTTCTATAAAGTGAAATTAAAGGAGACAATGCCTAAAAGCGTTTATAACAGTGCCTTACACACAATGAGCACTCAATAAAGATTTGCTATTGAAATTACCATCGTGCTATTTAAAATTTTTTCCATGACACTGAATTTACTCATGGCTGTTAATTTCTGTCTAGGATTTTATCTTTCGTGGAACTACCTCCTGTAAGAGTTTTCTCCCAAGATAGACTACATGAAGGTCAGGTCTCTACATTGGCTATGCCTGCCTCTACTGTGTACACCGGCTTTTTAAACCTGGTCGTATGTTGGTGTCTTGGTTGGAATCTGGAGAATGGAGTAGGGGAATGAATAGCTTAAATCTGGATTATGCATATGGAAGACCCAAGCTAGGAGCATTTAGGAATCCTAAATTAAGCCAGGAGTAAACAGGGGTGAGATGGGTACGGTTTGATTCAGGTTTATCTAAGCTAGTTGACTGAAAAAGTATCTTGAAGATTATGATGTCGGAGAAGTTGTGAGTGCAGAACTCCATTTGTAAGAAATTTGCTAGTGAATGGGAGTTGAGGTAGTTAAAGCAATGAGCAAAGATTTCTTTTTTCAGGAGGTTAAGGGTGATTGGAAGGAGAGAAATGATGTTAACTAAAGGAGCCATAAGGTTAATTATTTTTAATAGGAGAATGAGATGTGAGCAGAGTGAATGGAGTGGGAAGGCTGAGGTTTGGAAATGTGTAGGCCCATTCTGAGACAAAGTGAAAAGAAAATTAATAAAATGATTATTCTAAGAAAACTTATTAAGGGAACAAAAGGTGAGGCGGCTGGGGTTTTTTTTGGTAACTCCTTAGTTGAGGAGGTGGTGAAGGTATAGAAGCTTTAGAAGGATTCTCACTGGCTGTCTTTGCTTGGTTCATGAAAGAATTGTGACTGGAAAACTCATATTTTGTTACATTATTAAATGTTTTGATAGAATTTTCTCTGGGGGGTGGCCTCACTGTATCTAAACCCCACTCAACTATAGAATAAGATAATTCTAATGGAAATTCCAGGAATCTCTCACCACATACGATATATGAGAAGTAGGATGGAGTTGGGTTCAGGCTCCATGCTTTTTGCCTCTGGATAGTATTTATAAACAAGGAGTCCTACTCTGTCTCTAAAAAGAACAGTCAACATAGTTTTATGAGAGCTGCTTTTCTGGTATAATTACTCTAATGTTGTATTTATCCTCAAGGTCAGTAGTGGCCATTAAAAAAGCTGTCCCTTTCCCTGGAGAACAGCATCCTCCCCCGACAAATAATTTCTGTTGGAAGAACATTCTGTAAGTCCATGTTCTCACTACAAATATTATCCAGTGTAGCACTGAAGGACGTTTTAAAAACAAAGTCCTTTTTGATCTCTCTGAGCCAAAATGTCTTAGACTTAATTCCTTTTCCACAAAATAAGAAACATCTTTTGGATTGAGGATTAGTCTTGCAATTCCTAATCTCCTTCTTCACAGATGTTTTTATTTAGTTTTGGTCCCCGTGTCTGAATGAGGGATTTGAATAGATGGCCTCTAAGTTCCCTTCCATTTCTAACATGCTGACTCTTTGAGTCTGGGTGATTACAGCTATTGTGTCTTATTTCCTTGGTATACACTAAGCTTCTTGAGGATAAATAGGGAACATGTTTTATTTGTCTTTGGGTTCCCCAAAACATGTAGGCTGGAGAGCCTGTATAAGTAAATCTCTGTTACTGAAAAAAAATGTAAGTTAATTAAATAAATAGGAATACCCACAAATATCATAGCATAGCCTAGAAATATTTTCTTAATGAGAAGTAGAAAAGAAAGGCTCTCCCAGGTGGACAAAACACCTAAGTACATGGTTTGATTCTCAAAGCACCAAGGCAGAGGCACTGGCTCATCAGATAACCAAACTCTTCTGGCTGTGTGCTATTGTGCAGAACACAACCTCCATAACTGTGCTGGGCATGCCTGCCACTGACACACAGCATCTTAGCTCCAGTGAAGCCTGAGGAGCAGGCTTCCTCATAGCTCCCTCATGGTTCTGCATGTAAGTCAAGGGGACAGCTGTCCTGGGAGCCACTACACCACTAACCTAAGTATCTAGACCACAGCCACAAAATTATATACAACCTCCTCCAATATACTGTTAGGGATCAACACCACCCTATATTATGTCTCTGTTTACCTCAGACACCGGCAGAAGCCTCACCATTCCTCAACTATTAATCTTACACTATTTTGTTCCAATTCCTTTTTCTCTTATATCCATATCACTGGTCCTCCTATATCTGTGTCTTTATGAATTAGCTTACTCTCCCTTTTTCTTCTTCTCTTTTCATTTCTACCACTTCCTGGACTTCAATGAAATTGAACTGTACCTCAAATAAGAAAAAAATAAATACAGTTTTCTTTACTTGTATCCTGTGGATCTCAGGATCAAAAAGTAATTTAGTCTTCCCTTTTGCTATACATAGTTATTTTCAGATTAACAAGCCTCCTTGGTTTCACAAAATTAATTTATCCATTAAAACTCACGTCCTGGATATAACACATGGCAGATACTATTAGTTGCTACGCATTCCTTGCTTTTCTCCAAAAGAAAGAAAACTGATTTTGAATGGAGCAAAAATATGCCCAGGTTTAAAGGAAAAATTAAAATTAAAATTTCCCTTGAACCTAAGATTAGCTATGTCACATGGTTTTAGTTAATGTGGTGAAAACAGAAAATACTGGACAGAATTCGCAAGAACTCACTTGAAATGGGGGAAGAGTCAGCTGGCTCTCTCATTTTTTACCCCTCCTCTCTGTTCTTGCTGAGTGTAATGCTAACTTGATGATGGATCTTGATAACCATGAGGCAGCAGGTGTGGAGGCAAAAACCACAAGCTAAAGATGGTTTAAAGGAAGGATAAAAGGAGGCTATTGGCATAATGTGGCTACTGTTATCAGCCTGGAGAGCTTACATCCAGGCTTCTGGTTATGCAATGAAAACAAAACTCTTTCTTTATTTAATCCATGTTTGAAGCTAAATAAAACAAAACTGTCTTCTCCCTCCTGGCTTTTCCTCCTATGCTCCAAGAACTTCAACTGCAAGATCACAATCTTCCATTCATTGTGTCATCTGTATTCAGGGGAAACCCCCCTGAATCTCCCTTCAGTTGACATTTCCACCAGGGATTTAAAAACACTCATTTATAATTAGCTTTGCGTCAGTCACTCCACCAATGATTCACTCAGAATTTTGTCATTACCAGAAACTTCTCCACCTGCAAGATCTCAAATCCAAACCTTCTGTTTTCTGACACCATCTCCTATTGTTTGAGATTAACTGATCAAGCAATCCCATTAAAATAATCTTTTGACCTCATCAGATAATCAATTGATTGAACTCTACTTTCTCATCAGTCTTCAAATTGCTCTTCTATTTATTTTCCTACTTTAGTCCCATGGTTGGGCTCCATGGGACTAAAGTATGATTACTCTTGCAAACACTCTCTTGACTCCCGATTTCTCCAATGTATTCTTATAGCAAAACCTAACTCTAATTTCACCAAGCAACTAAATGTTCTTGAAGAGAATCATATAGGTTCTCACACAGGAGAGACAGATTTCATGTTACATCTGTGATCAGTAACTTCAAATGGGTACTTGGCCCTCCCCAGAAATTCTACTAGTTTGCTCTACTAAGTTCAGTTTCCCACTTGCTGAAATGACTATCTCATACCTTCTCCTCAAGGCCTTACACCGCATCCATACTTCACTTCAGGGTGAATCCTTCAGAAACAAACACCTTCACATTTCTATTACTACATACATGTACCCTTGCTCCCAGATACAGGGCTTTGCTCCTTTCTATATAATCTCTTTCTATCTTCATCATCAGTTTTTCCCTTCCTTTTGGCTCATTCTCCATGATCACATAACCATGCTCCAGTCTCTCTTCAAGAACCTACCCTTAATCTCACCCCTACCATCAACCACAGCTCCCTATCTCTCTCTCCTCCCCATTATGGCCAAAGGTCTTTTAAGAATTTTTCCATATCTAATCTCCATGTCCTTGCCTTCTATTTACTACTCATATTTCTTTTTCTTTAATGTTTGTGTTATTGTTACTATTTGCTTTTTGGAATTGAGCTTTAAAAAGTGTTTGCTTTAGTGCAATTGGTAATATAGCAAACATTCATGTACTCATGACCTAGAATCAAAAATTGCCAAATTTTGTCTGTTTTTTCTTCCCAGATTTTTCATTACTTTGTGGTTTTAAACAAAGAAATAATTACAGGTGAAGTTGAAATCTCCTTTGTTCTCTACCCTAGACACACTTTCTTCCATTATCAAGAAAACCATTATGATGCATTTAGTTTGCTTTCAAATAACCTTTTATAATTTACTACAGACACACACACATATATCCATAAACAATCTAAAGTTAGTTTTGCATATTTATTTTAAGATATACACAAAATGGAATGATTCTGAAGCTTTCTTTTTGCCTTAACCTTAGATTCTTGAGATCTACCCATGTTGGTTCATATTGATCTATGTCATTCATTGTAAATGCTGTATGTATTTCATCTCATATAGTCAAAATCATTTATTTGAAAGACTGCATCGTATAATGGTTGAAAGCAAGTATTCTGGAGCCATGCTGCATGGGTTTACTCCAAACCCATGTTGCTAACTAGCTATGTGACCTTAGGCAAGTTATCCAAACTCTCTGATGTCAGTCACTTCATCTATAAAATATAGTTAATAGATGTAGCTACATTTTGGGATTAAATGATTTAACTCATCTAAAGTACCTAGAATCTTTCTGTCTCATAGTAAACATGCAATACTGGTGTGTCAGTGGGAAAACAGATGGCACACTCAAATTAGGATAATTGGAAGAGGGTTTACTTATAAAGGAGCAAATTACAAAAGTGTAGTTAGAGAATAGGAGGAACACAAAGAATAGTACCTTTACCCATGACAGCAGCTGCGAGAGGGAGCTGTTAACATTTCTATGCCAGAATGAAAGCAAACATTAGAAAACAAATTAATCCTATAAATAAATTGAAATCTCTTCCCCAGTCTTCTTTCCCCCACTTTCCTAAGGGAATTATTAGGCATTTGGGTTATATCCAAACTACATTTAAAAGTTTTTAGGCCAGGCACAGTGGCTCACACCTGTAATCCCAGCACTGTGGAAGGTCGAGGTGGGAGGATCACTAGAGGCCAGAAGTTAGAGAACAGCCTGGTAAACATAGTGAGACCCCATGTCTATTCATTTAAGTAATAATAATTAATTAAAATAAAATACAAATTTTATACACACTCCTACATGCAGACACCTAAACCTTTTTAGAGAAAAAGGTTGCCAGAGCCAGGCAGAAGTCATGTAATGAAGGCCTCCCAAAGGCATGTTCAGTGGAGCACTGATTCTGTAGGATGTTAGTGGGTTTCTTGCCAAATAAGCTTATAAACAGTGTTTAAAAGAAAATTAAACATTTTTTTTTTTTCACCAGGACTTCTTAGAGCTAGAGCTTTACCTGTGCTAATGTGGGAGTCAGGAAGAAACCCATGAAGAGCGCTCCTTACCCATCACATCCCCTTGTCGAAGGTTGCCAAATGCACGGGGGGCAGGCAGGATTTGCTATCCTGAAGACTTGCAAAGTCAGGAGAGGGGGACATGAGGCACCATTTGAGCTTCAACTCTCTTGCAGCCTAGTGGGCCTAGTGAAACCTCTTGGCCTGGGAAATTTGAACCATGTGAAAAGTGACAGTGTAAAGACTCACAAAGCAGATGGGCTCCAGCCCTCACAGATTTCCCTCACTGTCTTGTGAAGGAAACAAATCAATAAGATCCATAAATAAACATTTTTTATTTTGTCTCCTTACAGATCAACTCTATGGTGTGTAATAACTAGGCAGATTGACTTCAGCTATAGATAGCATGGTGGAGAGTTATAACCTGTCAGCAAACTACTTTTAGGAGATTTTTTATAGGTCGTCATTTGCAATCACAAAAACTGTGCTGAATATAAGAACAGTTACTCTAATACTGAATTCACTGAAGATATTATCATGTAAGACTCAAATAAGTGTCAAGTATTTTGCAGATAACTTTGTAGGACCATTGTGAGCATGCTATGGGCTCCAGGGTTCTCAGCTTGTGATTGGCCCTGAGAAAGGGTAGATAAAGTTACTTTAAAGTCATTCTAGATGAAATTCAATTTGAAATAAATTTTGAATCACAGGGACCTTGCCAACTAAACTTCACAACCCCCAAGTATTCACGTTACAGTTGGCTTCATAAACTCCACTGGGTTTTTAATGTCCACTCAAAGTGTGGTCCTTAGCTAACTAATGCAGGAACAGAAAACCAAATACCACATGTTCTCACATATAAGTGGAGGATAAATGATGAGAATGCATGAACACAAAGAGGGGAACAACAGACACAGGGGCCTACTTGAGGGAGGAGGGTGGAAGGAGAGAGAGGATTAAAAAAAAGAACCATTGAGTACTAGGCTTAGTACCTGGGGGTGAAATTATTTGTACAACAAACCTCAATGACACAAGTTTACCTATACCACAAACCTGCACATGTATCCCTGAATCTAAAATAACAGTTAAAAAAATAAAAAGACTCAACTGTTCAGTTCACCTCCCTATGGAACAGAACCAAAACAATCAGGCCTTTACTCTGAGTTTCTTGCATGAAGGAACACTGTTGAAGAATGGTCCCTGAAAGACATCAGCACTGGCACTTTTCCTCCCATCAAAGAGAAGGAATTTGGGCCCTAAAACAGAGCACTATTGGCATCCTTCCACAAAATGACTATGCACATTCTTTCCTATAAATTATAACATTAAACAAAACCATTATTTAAGACTAATATTTGTACATACATTGATATGCCAATGAACACTGTGCATCTGTAAGGTGAGAATACCCTGTGAAATGTTTCCTGAGGATATTTTTCACTGAGGTTTTGTTACTTTGTTTTGTCAGACACTTCTTTCCTGGGCTAGTGTTCCTTAGACTTTATTTTGGGAAATAATGCTGAGAGAAGAGCAGAGAACCTGGAACCTTGATGACATTGTTGAGCTACTGATTAAAAGTATCCTGAACCTGAATTCTACCATTGCATGAAACTTCTGATACATGGTTTATTAAATCTTCTTATTGGTTAACACTGTTTGAATTGGGATTTATGTTATTTGGAACATAAACTAACAGAGAGAAAATTGGTACACAAATTAGGGCACTGTGAGTAACTGATTTTAAATTGCGGAAGTGATTGGATGCAAGAGGTAGGACATGGAGCCATGAGGAACCCTCTATTTATAATGTTGATGTGTGTTGACCATTTATCATGCCTGGAATAGAGACAAGCTTGGGCTAAAAGTGACCTGTCTACAAAAAAAAATGTGAGAAATATGGTTTTGCCATACTTAGTCCACCTGCAGCCAAGTGAACTAAACGTCTGATAATTTGGAGCTATGCAGGTTTGAAAAGCTGAGCGTGACCCATGGAGTTCTTCATCAGGACTCCACGTGTGTTGGGTGCTTTGAGAGCCTGTTGATAAAATTGAAAGCATATGTGAACCTGAATGAGCGAAAAGTGATATCTTTCTTTTCATTAACCTCTAACTGAAATTTAGCATTTCCTATAATTATAAATGTGGAACCAACAAACCCACAGATGGATATTTGTAATTTGTCACCAACAGAATTCACAGATATTTTCATGTCACATTATAGTTGTCACAAATATCTTAAAATATCATTTACATTCAAAACTATGTTTTAAATTTTAGTAGCTCCAAGGCTACATATTAATTTTGCATATCTTAAATATTAATTTACATGAATTATAGACACCTATATTATATCATGTGTTTTTAATAGTTTCACAACTATATTTCAATTTTTTTTTTCCTGTGCATTATGTATTTTATTTTATGCAAAATAAAATATGTAAAAATAAAAATAAAAATAAAAAATATAGAAAATAGTAAAAAACATTTATGTAAAAATATTATTCTGAGAAAGAGTCTATAAGCTTCACCTACATTCCCCAGGTGTCTGTGGCATAAAAAAGTTCAGGAATCTTTACCCAAGGTAAAATTAGTGAGAGAGTGAGAGAAACTATGGGAAAATAGGAGATGTAGGAATGAGATTATGGTAAAAGACAAACAGATTGCCTCAGGATATTCTCCAGCATTTCCTAAGAAGTGTTCTCTACCTGACAAAAGGACCAAATGTATCTGTTGTGAAGATGTAATTGGGAAACAGCTGGGGATCAAGAAGCAGATTATGGTAGTGCTTCTACACCCAAACTATTGTCTATAATTGTGTGAGGACCAGAGGGATGGGCTGGAGTCAAAGCTTGTTGCTGGGAGACTGGAATTCTCAAACTCAATGACTCTTATCTGGAAAGAATTTATGGCTCTCAGTAAAGTAAATAGATCAGCAGCTCACTACATTTTTATTATATTTTATTTATTTGTCTTACTCTTTATTGAGGTGTAATATGCATACAGAAATGTATTACAAGTGTAGAGCTCTATGGATTTTCACAAATTTAACACACTTGTACAACCAGCATCCAGATTAAGAAACAGCACTAAGAGCACCCCAGAAGCCCTGCCTGTTCTCCCTCTTTGTCCTATTCCTGTAGTATGTTGACTGTAAAAAGCACAGTGTAGTTTTGCTGGTCCTGGTTATTTTCATATAAATGGTATTGTATAGTATGTACTCTTTTGTATCAGGCCTCTTCATGAAGCTTGGGAAACTAATCCATACTTTTGCATCTTGTAGTTTTTTCATTTTCATTGTTGTATAAGCAGAGATTTTAAAAAATGTGATCTGGGGACTCCTGAGATTCCTGCAACCTTTTCCAGTGTGTTCACAAGATTTAAACCATTTTTATAAAATGGTACTATATAATATGTCTCTTCATTCTCATTCTTTCATGAATGTACAGTGGAGTTGTCCAGAGGCTACATGATATGTAGATGGTGTTTATGCATTCCTGTTTTCAAAATTTTCTCAGTTTTAATTTTCAATATGATAAATGCCATAGATGCAACAAAATATAAAATATATAAACAAAAGTTCCTTGGGTTCTGCAAAAAATTTTTAAAAAGATGTCCTGAGACCAAAAAGCTTGAAAATCATTACTGTAATTTTGTGACTATACCACAATTTATTCTTCATTACATTGTTGATAAGCATTGGGTTTTTCTAATTTTTGGCTATTATGAATTCTGCTTCTATGAATGTGTCTTTTGGTGAACATATGGACTCCTTTCTGTTGGCTATATATACCTAGGATTGGTATTGCTGGGACATGGAGTATATATTTAGTTTCTAGTAGATACCACCAGTTTTTCAGAATGTCTGTACCAATTTACACTCCCATCAGCAATCTATAAAACTTTCACTTGTTCTACATTCTAATCAACACTAGATACTGTTTATACTTTTAGCTATTCTTTTGCTTGTTAAGTGGTATTATATCAGGGTTTTAATTTGCATTTCTCTGAAACAAGTGAATTGAGCACCTTTATATGTGCATATTAACCATTTAAATATTCTTTTGTAAATTGTTCTGTTATTCTATTTTTCTACTGGGTTGTGTACCTTTTTCTTACTGAGTTGTAGGAGTTCTTTTCCTTTTTAAATGTCTTTTTCTGCATCCATTAAAATAATCATATGTTTTTCTCTCAATATTGATATAACACTCATTCAATCCACAGACTCCATTCAAATTTCACTAAGTATCCAAACTTTCTATTTCAGAATCACGTGTGTGTTGCATTTAGTCATCATATTTTATGAATCTCCTTCAAACTGCAATAACTCCTCTTTTCCTCTCTTTTACGTCTTTGACAGTTTCAAAAAGTCCAGCTCTTTAATTCTTTATGATGACTTTCAAACTTAGTCCATCCAATATTTCCACACCACCAATTCTATAACAAGCCACAAAATTGATGCTGTGCTCTTGTGGTAGTCTGAATGATGCCCTCCTCCCTCAAAGATGTCCGTGTCCTAGTTCTAAGAACCTGTAAACATGTCACCTTATATGGTAAAAGGGATTTTGCAAAGGTGATTAAGTTAAGAATAAGAATCTTGAGACAGGGAAATTAACCTGGATTATCTCAGTGGGTCCAATGTCATCACAAGGTCTTTACAAGAGGAAGGCAGGAGGATCAGAATTAGTAGAAGGAGATCTGATGATGGAAGTAAAAGTTTGGAGTGGTGCAAGGAAGTGGTCATGGAAAGCAAGGAGCCTTTAGAAGCTGAAACAGTCTAGTAATCACTCTTCCCGATGTCTCTGAAAGGAACACGGCCCTGTTGTGACATTCACTTTAGACTTCTGAGAATAAATCTGTGCTTTTTCAGGCACTAAGTTTGTGGTAATTTGTTACAGCACTAGTAGGAAACTAATAGGTTCTTTTTAGTGAATTACATCAGGAGATGCTCTGTGTCAGCCCTTCCCACCATTTGTACATATGTATGCAAAATGATACCTTTTATGGCTATCAGCCAACTTCTTTCCTCAGTGTAATGCTGTAGGGAACAAGAAGACTATTAAGATCTCTGTAGAGACTGGGTACGGTGGCTCACACCTATACTCCCAACACTTTGAGAGGCCAAGGCGAGAGGATCACTTGATGTTAGGAGTTCGAGACCTGCTTGGCCAACGTGGTGAAACTCCACTCTACTACAATACAAAAATTAACTGGGAGTGGTGGTGTGTACCTGTAGTCCTAGCTACTTGGGAGGCCAAGGTAGAAGAATGGCTTGAACCCAGGAGGCAGAGGCTGCAGTGAGCCAAGATCACACTAGCCTGGGCAACAGAGCAAGATTATGTCTCATAAATAAATAAATAAATAAATAAATAAAATCTCCGTAGAGTGTATTATGGCCGAAGGCAGTCAAATTGATATAGCCTTGAGGCAAGATTGTGAAGTTTTACTCTTAGTCATACCAGATAAAAAGAATTTGCTTCTGATGTTTGTTGCAAATTAGTATAGAGAAAAAATATTTGCCAGCTCACTAGCTGCATGCCACTTATCAGGGAGTTGTGCTGATTTATTTTAGTAAAGTTACTATATCTAGAAGAGCAGCTGCAATTGGAGTTGCTTCCTGATCAAGTTTATAATCTACAGCCATTCTCTAAGATCCTTTTGCAAATGCCAATCATGTGACTTAAATTAGAATAACAGAGCTGTCAACATCTCTACATCTTTTAAGATTTTTATGATGAGGTTAACCTCTACAGTTCTCTCAGAAACCCAGTATTTTTATGATTTACTAACATAGTAGAAAATAGAGATTCCATAGGTTTTCACTTGGCCCTTCCTATAATAATGATCTTTACTCAAATGGTCAGATATCCAATGTGGGGTATCTGCCAGTTGCCAATACATCTTTTTTTTCAATTTTTTATTCAGGAACCAGAGAAATAATGATGGACTTACTTGGCCAAAATTCAATATATTACCTCAGGGGTCCCCAACCCCCAGGCTGCCTGATCAGTACCAGTTTGTGACCTGTTAGGAACCGGGCCACAGAGCAGAAGAAGAGTGGCTGATGAGTGAGCATTATCACCAAAGCTCCACCTCCTGTCAGATCAACAGCAGTGTTAGATTCTCATAGGATCATGAACTCTATTGTGAACTGTGCATGCGAGGAATCTAGGTTGCACACTCTTTATGATAATCTAATGCCTCATGATATGAGGAGGAACAGTTTCATCCCAAAACCACCAACCCCCCACCCCACTTACATGGAAAAATTATCTTCCATGAAACCGGTCCCTAGTGTCAAAAAGATTGGGGACCATTGTATCACCCGACCTCCATAAGCCACTACCGTGACTGGTGAACCAAAGTGGTGATTGGATCCTCAACAGGCAGTATTTAGTAATTCCTAAAAGATCTGAGTTCTCCTTTTCTCCATGTATAGCTATCTTATTAAATAGCCACAGGTCCCTTTACAGAAAGCTTAGAAGAATCTTTACTGTGTATACTTGTGACAGAGCAACAGAGAAGATTCTCAAGGAGACCTGACCTCTCAGCACTCAAAGGACTTGGACTGTGAACTGGCTTAGGTGTGGAGACTAGGTTAAAGACCCCTGTCTTTGTTGAGATGACCAAAGTCAGGTTTCCAACCAACAGAACTGGAATTTTTCCTATTATGTAAAGCAAAATTTTAGTGAGCTGCTGCTCTATTTATATTTTTATTTATTTATTTATTTTTTGAGACGGCCTCACTCTGTCACCCAGGCTAGAGTGCAGTGGCATGATCTTGACTCACTGCAACCTCCGCCTCCCAGGTGCCTCAGCCTCCCAAGTAGCTGTAATTACAGATGTGCACTATACACACCAATATACTAATTTTTGTATTTTTAATAGAGACGGAGTTTTACTATGTTGGCCAGGCTGGTCTCAAACTCCTGACCTCAGGTGATCCTCAGCCTCTCAAAGTGCTGGGAATACAGATGTGAGTCACTGCGCCCAGCCTCTATTGATTTCTTCAAGATTAACTGGCCACTACAAAGTCTTCTGAGTCAGAATAATTCTGACTACCACTGTGTCCCTGTTGCCCATTACAATAAAAGTACCCACTTTGTCATATGTGATAAAGCATTGCCAGTTGACCACTTCTATCCCAGGACTCTTAACAATCTCAATGAAATCAGAGAGCCCATCTTAATGGTGGCATCTCCCACTGCAATCACAGGGTGATAGGGTACAGATATAGTTCAAGCTGTTAAGGATGCTGCTGCTCCTCCCACTAATGTATTAATGCCACGGGGAAGAAGAAATTGCTACCTGAACCCCATTAAGGGATGAAGTGTAGGGGTTGGTGGGTGTGTAAGGCACAAATGATAAATCTTTTTCAGCATTCCTATATCTCCAAACCTTTGGCTTCCTTTCTCTTTAAGCTGGGAAAGATCTAATATCTCACCCTCATAAGACATAGCCCAAGTTTTAATCAATCCACCAAATACACTTTTATCACTACTTCCAGCTGTACTGTAGAGTATCTGGCAGGAGAACTCATCAATAAATTAGACACAACCCAAGGTTATATTCCATACTCCTTGATCTACACATTCTGCCAATTTGAATTACATAAATTAGCAAAACCTTGCAATTATCTTGGCGTATAAGCTATTTCCTCCCAGGTCAGACTTCACACTTGCCGCCATCCAAATTTGCTGAGATTGAAGTCTATTTATGGGTCTGGGAGCAACAAAAGGTCATGGTGGTAAGACTTTTTGAGTTTTATTTTGTTTTTAATGAATACATAATAATCTCACATATTTATATGGTATAGTGTAATGTTTTGGTACATGTATACGTTGTGTAATGATCAAATCGTGGTAATTAGCATGTCCGTCACCTCAAACACTTGACATTTCCTTGTGGTGAAAACATTCAAAATCCTTTCTTTTAACTGTTTTGAAATATGCAATACATTATTGTGAAATACAGTCACCCTACTGTGCAATAGAACACCAGAACTTATCCCTCCTATCTAACTGCTAACCAACCTCTTTCCATGCCCTCCTCCTCCCTCCCCTCCCCAGCCTCCAGTAACCACTGGTTTCCTCTCTACTTCTATGAGATCAACTTTTTAGATTCCACATGTGTGAGACCATGTGGTGTTTGTTTTTCTGTGTTTGGCTTATTTCACTTAACATAATGTCTTCTATGTCCATCCATGTTGTTGCAAATGACAGGAGTTCATCCTTTTAATTGCTGAATAGTATTCCATTGTGCATATATACCACATTTTTTGTATCCATTCATCTGTTGATGGACGCTTACATTGGTTCCATATCTTGGCTGTTACAAATAGTGCTGTAATGAAGATGGGAGTGCAGATATCTCTTCGACATGCTGATTTCATTTCCTTTGGATATATACCCAATAGTGGGATTGCTGAGTCATATGGTAGTTCTATAAAAAGGAACCTCCATACTGTTGTTTGTAATGGCTGTACTAATTTACATTTCCACCAACAGTATATAAGAGTTCTCCTTTCTCCATATCCTCACCAGCATTTATTTTTTATTTTTGACAACAGTCATTCTAACTGAAGTGAGGTGATATTTCATTCTGCTTTTGATTTACATTTCCTTGATGATTAGTGATGTGGGACCCTTTTTCATATATTCTTTAGCCTTATGTGTCTTCTTTTGAGAAATATATATTCAGATATTTTGCCCATCAGATTTATTTTTTTGTTATTGAGTTTTTTGAGTTTCTTATATATTCTGGATACTAAGCCCTTATCAGATACATAGTTTGTAAATATTTTCTCCCATTCTATAGGTTGTCTGTTCACTCTGTTGATTGCTTTCTTTGCTGTGCAGAAGCTTTTTAGTTTGATGAAATCCCATTTGTCTATTCTTACTTTTGTTGCCTATGCTTTGGGGTCTTGTTCAAAATATCCTTGCCTCGATCAAAATAATGAAGTGTTTCCCCTATGTTTTTTTCCTCTATGTTTCATAGTTTCCATTGGGGTGGGTTTTGAGGATAATGAGCATCTAATTAAGGTTATTAAAATTTCTTCAAGCAAGAGAAGACTAGCTTCCTCAGATACAAAAGGGAAGACTGTTCCCACTATCAAGGAAGAGTCACAGTGAGTCAGGTTTCAATATCTGAGATAGCTGAGTCCATCCAGATTTACCCATCCTCATGGATCCATTACTTCCCAATGGATCCATGGGGGCTCAAAGTTTCACATGAGAAACTTGGGGAGGCTATGACACTTCTGCAACCTATAGAATTAAATCTTGTGTTTGGTTTTTGAAAATATGGACCCTCTGGCTACAAAATTAGAGACTTTTTTAGGGCTCTCTCACCATGATTCAAGCTTAGTGTTTAAACATCTGAGTTTGTCATTCTCTTGAACTGCTTGAAAACACCCACCCACATCCCCTACCCACCCCCTCCACACACATATCATAGTCCTTGCAGAACTTATTACTAAGTAACTGCCATAGAGTTAAGTGTATGAGACACTTGGTACCCTGAGGCACTTGCTGCACTAGACACACCAGTCCAATCAATCACAAATAATAATTTTACTATGATGACACTGAATTTCATAAATTACCAGCATCTCATTTCCCAAGGTCAGAATCTCAGCACTGAATTCAAGTCCAAGGAATTACCAAACCAATGCCAAAATTCCATCTTCAAAGGACTATGTCCTGAGACAATATTGATTCCAATTTCTGATTCAATTCAGTCAGAAGGTCAAAATCACAAGTAATTTTTTTTTTTGATACGGAGTTTTGCTCTTGTTGACCAGGATGGAGTGCAATGGCACAATCTCGGCTCACTGCAACCTCCGCCTCCCGGGTTCAAACGATTCTCCTGCCTCAGCCTCCCGAGTAGCTGGGATTACAGGCGTGCACCACTACGCCCGGCTAATTTTGTATTTTTCGTAGAGATGGGGTTTCTCCATGTTGGTCAGGCTGATCTTGAACTCTCGACCTCAGGTGATCCACCTGCCTTGGCCTCCCAAAGTGCTGGTATTACAGGCATGAGCCACCATGCCTGGCCAGAGGACAAAATCACAAGTAAT
Source organism: Theropithecus gelada (assembly GCF_003255815.1). Taxonomy (NCBI): domain Eukaryota; kingdom Metazoa; phylum Chordata; class Mammalia; order Primates; family Cercopithecidae; genus Theropithecus; species Theropithecus gelada. Next base: position 202,113,508 of record NC_037668.1, on the reverse strand, counting down.
TTTAACAGAAAGGATTCAATATGAAAAACTATCAATTAGGTATAAAAATTGTTCACTGGGTACATTTAAAAGCAAAAAAGTAAACACAAAATTATCACTAGGGTAGAAACTGCAGGAAGCAGCTACCACCTCTAGAGTTGGGGGAATAAGGTATCTGGTTGGAGTTAAACTTAAAAGTTTGAATGAGTGGCCCCTTGGACCTGTAGCCCACACCTTTGAGGAGGAAGCACAGCTCAACTGATGCTAGAGTCTCTAGTCTCCAAAAAGGGGCACGTTGGGATTGGGATCAAGACCTCTGAAAAACAAACCTGTTCCATAAATCTGTTGTGGTTTTTGAGATGCACCACCACCCTAATAAGGATGCTCAATATATTAACCAAAGAATGTTCCAGAACTTGACTTTGTTCATAAAGCAAATGCCAACTATGGGTACAAAGAAGAACTAACTAGAGAATCATTTTTTCTAATCAACAATAGAAGCATGATTACAAATAGGGCTAAGTTTTATATGATGTGTGAGTCTTTGGAGATGATTGCTATTATATCCAGTAGGAAAAAAGTGTTTCAAGTAATTAGCATTTTATTTTTATCTGTGCATAACTTCTTTACTCCATAAGTACCCTTAAAGACCAAAAGTTGTTTTGCATTTCTCATCCACTTGAGTTTTTAAGGATTATCATTCTAAATGTTGGGCATTTTTAAAAGTGATATAACAAAGTAAGAGGAGTGATAGCCCTAAGTGACAATTAGAAAAAAATACTCTCACAACCTCCAATGCTTGATAGCATGGCCCAAGATATCACCATCTTTCATTTGAGTTAATGATTTAGCCTCTTAAATGTTTGCCATTCCTACACACTTGTCTTTTTTAGTCTATTCTTAACACACCCATCAGAGTGATCATGTTATGGGAAGAGCTAAGTCACTGTATGGTCACATCTTTGCTCAAAACTTCCTGATGGCTTTCCATCTTGCTGAATATAAGGTGTATTTGCTGTTCTCATGCTTCTGTGAAGAAATACACAAGAGTGAGTAATTTATAAAGAAAAGAGGTTTAATTGACTCACAGTTCCGCATGGTTGGGGAGGCATCAGGAAACTTATAGTCGTGGCACAAGGCACTGCTTCACAGGGTGGCAGGAGAGAGAATGAGTGCGAGGCAGGGAATACCAAATGCTTATACAACCATCAGATCTTGTGAGACTTATTCATTATCGTGAGAACAGCATGGAGGAAACCACCCCCATGATTCAATTACCTCTACCTGGTACCATCCTTAAAACATGGGGATTATTACAATTCAAGGTGAAACTTGGATGGGGACACATAGCCAAACCATATCATTCCACCCCCGCCCCTCCCAAATCTCATGTCCTCACATTTCAAAACACAATCATGCCCTTCCAACAGTCCCCCAAAATCTTAACTCATTCTAGCATTTACTCAAATGTCCGAGTTCAAAGTCTCATCCGAGACAAGGCAAGTCCCTTCCACTTATGAGCCTGTAAAATCAAAAGCAAGTTAGTTTATTCCAAGATACAATGGGGGTAAAGGCACTGGGTAAATGTTCCCACTCCAAATGGGAGAAATAGGCTGAAACAAAGAGGCTACAGCCCCCATGTAAGTCCAAAATCCAATAGGGCAGTCATTAAAACTTAAAATTCCAAAACGATCTCCTTTGACTGCATGTCTCACATCCAGGTCACACTGATGCAAGAGGTGAGCTCCCACAACCTTGGGCAGCTCCACCCCTGTGGCCATGCAGGGCATAGCCCTATTCCAGGTTGCTTTCACAGGGGGCACTAAGTGCCTGTGGCTTTTCTAGGTGCACAGTGCAAGCTATTGGTGGATCTACCATTCAGGGGTCTGGGGTCTTGAGGATGGTGGCTCTCTTCTCACAGCTCTAATAGGCAGTGCCCCCGTGGGGACTCTCTGCGGGGTCTGCAACCCTGCATTTCCCATCCTCACTGCCATAGCAGAGGTTCTCCATGATGGCTCTGTCCCTGCAGCAGACTTCTGTCTGTACATCCAGGCATTTCCACCCATGCTTTGAAATTTAGGTGGAGGTTCCCAAACCTCAGTTCTTGACTTCTGTGCATCCACAGGCCCAACATTACATGGAAGCGGCCAGGGCTTGGAGCTTTCACCCTCTGAAGCAATGGACTGAGCTGTACTCTGACCCCTTTTAGCTGTGGTGTGGTTAGAGTGGCTGGTATGCAGGGCACCAAGTCCCAAGGCTGCACACAGCAAGGGGGCCCTGGACCCAGCCCAGGACACGATTTTTCCCTCCTAGGGCTCTGGGCCTGTGATGGGAGGGGCTGCCGTGAAAATCTCTGGCATGCCCTGGAGACATTTTCCCCATTGTCTTGATGATTAACATTTGGCTCCTGTTTACTTATGTAAATTTCCGCAGCAGGCTTGAATTTCTCCTCAGATAATGGGTTTTTCTTTTCCATTGCATCGTCCGGCTGCAAATTTTCCAAACTTTCCTCCTCTGCTTCCTCTTCAATGCTTTGCCACTTTGAAATTTCTTCCACCAGCTACCCTAAATCATCTGTTTCAAGTTCAAAGTTCCACAGATCTCTAGGGCAAGGGCGAAATGCCATCAGTCTCTTTGCTAAAGCATAGCAAGAGCCACCTTTGCCCCCATTCCCAAGAAGTTCCTCATCTCTATCTGAGACCACCTCAGCCTGGACCTTATTGTCCATATTACCATCAGTATTTTGGTCAAAATCATTCAACAAGTTTCTAGGAACTTTCAGTTTTCCCACATCTTTCTGTCTTCTTCTGAGCCCTCCAAATCGTTCCAACCTCTGCCTGTTACCCAGTTCCAAAGTCGCGTCCAAATTTGTTAGTATCTTTACAGCAGCGCCCCATTCTATGGATACCAATTTACCATATTAGTCCATTCTCACGCCACTATACAAAAGTGCCCAAGACTGGGTAATATATAAAGGAAAGAGGTTTAATTGACACACAGTTCCATATCGCTGGGGAGGCCTCACGAAACTTACAATCATGGTGGAAGGCATCTCTTCACAGGGCGGCAGGAGAGAGAATGCCAGACTTTTATAGAACCACCAGATCTCTTCAGACTTACTCATTATCATGAGAACAGCATGGGAGAAACCTCCCCTGTGATCCAATTACCTCCACCTGGTCCTGCCCTTGACAAGTGGGGATTATTACAATTCAAGATGAGATGTGGGTGGGGACACACAGCCAAACCATATCATCAGGCAAAGTTGGAGTAATAACATTCAAGGTCTCAAGACTGACATATGTTCCCTCCATCCCTAGGTCCAATGACTGCTACCTCTCTGACTCTGTCTTCTACTCCCCTTCCTCTCACTCTGTCCTCACCACACTAGTTTCTTTGCTGTAATTCAGGGCATTTGCCCTTGCAGTTCCATCTCCCTGGAATGCTCTCCTCAGACAGCTACATGGCTGTCTCTCTCACCTCCTTCAGACTTTTACTCAAATATTGTCTTTTCAATGAGACTTTTCCTATGGTTCTAATTAAAATTTCAACACATACACGATATTCTCCTTATGTCCTTCCTACTTTATTGTCTAATTCCTCCCACTAACATTTGGGTTCCTTAAGGGCAGAGCTTTCCATTCCTTTTATTCATTTCTAGATTCCCAGCATCTTCCAGATACCTGATTCATAGTAGGTCATTAACAAATATTCACCAAATTAATAGCTACATGAATGAATGATATAAATAAAATAAACCTGGATTTTATATCTAATTGTTGGCTGATTAGAAACAAGCCTCTCTTCATCTCTTTTTACTTGATTTATTCCTCTGTAAACTAAGGTCATAATACTCCATCAAACTCATGGCTTTCACCATTGATTGTGAATTGATGACATTTCTTAATCAAAAGCATTGAGAGAGAAGATGTTTATAATTAGAGAAAAAATTCAAAATTTTGATCTGGGAGTCAAAAGACCTGGGTTGAAGACATGGAAAAGAGATCTTTGCATTTCATATTAACATAACCATAATTTCCCTTTCTACCTCATAAGATTTTTGTGAACTTTGAAGGAGAGCAGGGAACATAGTAAGTATACAGTCAATATTTGTTTAAATCCTATTTTCTCCCCTATTAGCCAGGCCAAAAAGAGAAAAAATGTTATAGTGATAATGCTAACAACATCAAGAGGAACTATTCTTACTTTGTCTCTGGGTGGTTACCTTAGTTGTAAGATACTAAGCTTTTGGTGGATTTAGTACACATAGGCTGATTTGCTTAACTCAGTTTCATCTTCATTGACTCTACCCACACCTTGGCCATACCTGACTATCAATGAAGGCTGTGTCAACTCATGCCTTTCTCGTACTACTTTTAAAAGCAGTCTAAAGTTCAGTATCTGATGACAATTCATTCAGTGATACTATTCTGCCACTAAATTACTTTTACCATTAATTAACTCTGTAAAGGCTAAAAGATTTACAATACTTGATCATTAACCTTCGGGAGCTCATAGCATATTGGATTTATATAAAAAGAAGTGCATAATACATTGACTAATTAGAATAGGGTCCTCTTAAGACAGTTAGCTGATTATTTGTAACAAGTTTCTATATGCCACATAAGAGGCACAACAGGATATGTTAATCAGATGTCCTTTTAAAAAAAATCCATAAAGACACATTACAAAAAATTCAATTCCATTTGTAGTCACTTTTCCCATTATTGATTATAAGATGGCAACAGTAGACTTTCAATGCACTTTGCACAAGTGATTGACATTTGTTTGTCTGGCAAAGTCAAGTCAGTCTCCTTTCTCTGGCCAATACAGCAGAGTGGAGGTGGAGTGAGAGAAACTGCATAAATGTCAGAAGCTGTGGGAGACCAGAGGGACAGGCTAAAAGTACAAAGATAACATTTAAAGAAACTTTTCCCACATTTTTATCTTTTCAATATTAAATTACAATTAAAAAATGAAAAAAATTACCTCTTAGCAGACTCTGACAACTATAATAATCCTGTGCATTTGCACACATTTATGTACTTAGAGCTGCACAAAACCCATGAAATAATCAGAGCAGTTATTATTCCCATTTTACAGGCAAGAAAACAGAGGCATGGAAATGACAGTTGGCTGGTTAAATTTGTGTATTGGAAAAAGACAAGAGTTTGTGTTTATGTTAGGAGGGACTCGGAGAGCAGTATGTTTTGGGGGAGTAACCCAGGAGAACCTTAGCTTTTGTGATCCCCAGAAGTAATCTCCTAGGAAAAACACTTTGCCTGGAGAATTTAACAATAGTAAACTAAACAATGTTCCAGGAATAAACATTGGGTCTATTTTTAGTCCAGTGGTATGCACAAGGCTAGAGTAAGCCTGAAGGAATGTTTTGTGTGATGGAGAATAAACTGAACTTATTTGGTGCTGTTGCCTTTTGTCCAAGCCCTTGTCCTAGAGTCCCCGGGACCATTTATGCTTATTAGTCCTCCTTTATCTGGTGCCCTGGAAGAAACAAGTGGTAAAAATTAAAAAAAAAAAAAAAAAAAAGGCTAAATAGGACACGTTCTTATCTTCAGGGTTAAAATTGTTACTTCATTCAAAACAATTGGGAAATAGCAGGCCTTTCACCTTTCCTTGTTATCACTATATGTGCAGAAGTAAAGTACTCCCACTACTACAGTAGTTGCTAGAACCCAAATAATGTAGTTTCTGTATTTAAGAGTAAAATCGGAGAGGCTGATATGCAAAGAAAATAAACCAAAAAAACCCAGAAGTTATGAGACCTGGACTATAGAGACATTTTTTCCCTCTAATTGTATACCCTTGGGTGATTAATTTACTTTTATTAGCACTCCATTGCTTTGTTTTGTTTTCTTGTGAAATTTTAAGATGGCGGGGGTGGGGAAGGATGGGCACTGAACTAAGTGATTGCTTATACTTGATATAGCACTCTAATTCTTTGAGAGTTTTTTTGCTAGAAGGCTATGGGATGAAGATTGGTCAATTGTCCATTTAAAGTAGAAGCAATTTTCTGAATTGCTTATTTGTGATGAGCAGAGACACACAACCTTAGTGTCTCTTCATTCATTGTTCATAGTCAATGAGTTTCCTGTGCCTTCTGAAGCAAATAATGTATATCTGATACATTTCTGGCATTCTGTTCACCGCACTCTTAAAGATAAGTATAAACTTTTTGTAGGAGATGTAGTTATATACACAGTAAGTCTGGGTGAAATATTGGCTGTGGTTTGAAGTTTGCATATATATTAGTGTAGATTGCTTCTTCAGAGATTAGGAAATCTCTCAAGGAGGAAATGTCTCAAGGAGGAAAGGGAGTCAAGTAACAGGTAGAAATGAATGTTATTAAACAGAAGACACGCCCAGGTACAGAACCCTGTCTCTTCAATCTGTTAATATGATGTGCCTTCTATTTCATTAACTTATCAATCAATATAATGGTGTGTTACATACATTAAATATTGTAAGAATTCTGCAGAGGGAGATGTGCATGTGGGCTAGGGTCATCAGAACAGGTTTCAGAGAAGAGATAATTCTACAAGGAATTTGAAGATAAGCAGAAAATGCATAGACGGAGAAAATAAGAATGATTTTTCCAGTATGAAGGATAGTATAGACCAAAATTTAAAAAAAACAGAGTATCTCTTTTAAAACCATTGTATATTGATCAAATTTAGAAAATTTAACATCAAGAGAATAATATTATTTACCATTCAGCCTATGTTCAAATTTTATGTCTTCTGTATCATTTTTTTCCTCTTATTCAAGATCCAATCCAAAATCAATTTCATTATTGTCGTGACTCTAATTCCTCAACCTTTATGATGCTGACATTTTTGGAGACCAAAGGTCAATTTTTAGGATTTCCTTTAATTTGGATTTTTAAAAAATATTTCTCCATGGTTAGATTTAATTATGAATCTTGAACAGGAGCACTACTTCAGTGATATTTTTTCTTCTCTGTGCATCATATCAGGAGGTACATGATTAATGACATTAACTTTGTGTCATTGTGTGTCTAGTCATTGATGACATTACTTTGACCACCTGATTAAAATGAGATCTATGGGGTTTTCCCATTTTTCTCTTTGTAATTAATGTGATCTGTAATAGGAGACGTTTTAAAATGATGTAAGCATCCTGTTCCTCATTAAACTTTCCCAAATAGCTTTCCCATTCATTGAGCAGGCTATTCCTTTGCTTTAAAAATTTCCAGTGGGAGTAGGATTCTTTGGAAATTTCAATCTAAACAGACACATTATTTTAAAATAAATATTTAAATCAATAATCAGTGTCACATGCATCCGTGTTAAGAGACCAACAAACAGGCTTTGTGTGAGCAATAAAACTTTTTAATCACCTGGGTGCAGGTGGGCTGAGTCCAAAAAGAGAGTCAGCAAAGGGTGGTGGGATTATCATTAGTTCTTACACGTTTGGGATAGGCGGTGGAGTTAGGAGCAGTTTTTGTGGGCAGGGGGTGGATCTTACAAAGTACATTCTCAAGGGCGGGGAGAATATTACAAAGTACCTTCTTTTTTTTTTTTTTTTTTTTGAGACGGAGTCTCGCTCTGTAGCCCAGGCTGGAGTGCAGTGGCCGGATCTCAGCTCACTGCAAGCTCCGCCTCCCGGGTTCACGCCATTCTCCAGCCTCAGCCTCCCGAGTAGCTGGGACTACAGGCGCCCGCCACCTCGCCCGGCTATTTTTTGTATTTCTTAGTAGAGACACAAAGTACCTTCTTAAAGGCAGGGGAGGATATTACAAAGTACCTTCTCAAGGTTGGGGAGGGTGTATCGTACAAAGTACATTCACAAGGGCAGGGGAATATCACAACGTACATTATCGCAAGGGCAGGGACAGTATATTTTCACAAAGTCAATTGATCAGTTAGGGTGGGGCAGGAACAGATCACAATGGTGGAATGTCATCAGTTAAGGCAGGAACTGGCTATTTTCACTCCTTTTGTGGATCTTCAGTTGCTTCAGGCCATCTAGATGTATACAGTGCAGGTCACAGGGGATATGATGGCTTAGCTTGGGCTCAGAGGCCTGACAATCAGAACTTACTCATTTCCAGTCCCTGAACCTTTGTTTCTGATTCTTGACCTACTGCTGGCTAGGACTTCAAACACAATGCTGAATAGAAGAGATAAAATCACATATCCTTTCCTTGTTTTTGATTTTAGAGAGAATGCATTCTATTAGCTGTAGAATTTTTATAGATGTTCTTTACCAGAGAAAATTTCTTTCTATTTCTATTTTTCTTAGTACTTCTTAATCATCAGTGGGCACTGGATTTTCAAATTTTTACACATCTATTGAGATGATTATATTTTTTCCCCTGGAAAAATCTTCCATTCTTAGAATACAATCCACTTGGTACTGAAATATTTTCCATTTTATATATTGCCTGATTCAATTTTTCAATATTTTCTTAGGGATATTTGTACCTATAATTATGAGGAATAGTGAACTAATGCTTTTTTTTTCTTATAAGAAATGTACTTGTTTATTATTTACATCACAGTCTTGCTGATCTCATAAAACTAGACTTTAAGTGCTCCTTCCTCTTTTGTCTTGGGGAGTATTCATATGGAATGGTTTTATTCCTCCATAAAGATAATAGAATTTGTTTGTAAAGCCATCGAACCAGTTTTCTTTGATGAAAGATTTTTTATAACGAAGTCAATCTCTGCTTTCGTTATCTATTATTGTGTAATAAAACACACAAAAGCTTAGTGGCCTAAAACAATAACAATCTATTATCTTTTCACACTTCTATGAATTGGCTGGTTTTGTCTGGGCTGCCTTCACCTGGAGGGTTGGCTGAGCTGTGAGCCCCAAGATGCCCCCACTCCCAAGTCTGTCAGTTGGCTCTGGCTAATGGCTCAGACTTTCTCTCTGTGTTTTCTTTCATCCTAGGAAACCTCAGGAAACTGTTCAAAAAGATTGGCGGTAGAAGATACAAGATATCACCGTGCCAGGCTTCAGAAATTGTACACCATCACTTCTGCCACATTTTGTTGATCAAAACGAGTCACAGAGACATCCCAGATTCAGGACAGGGGTACAAATTCTGCCTCCAAATAGGAGGAGGGGCATGCAGAATATGCGGAGTTGTTGCAACCATCTTTGAAAACAATCTACCACAGCCAATTCAGGCCAGAGTAATTCATATTCCCTCTACATTCTCATTCAATCAGAGCATCAGGCTTAAAATTCTTGATCTCATCATATAAATCTGGTCCAGATACTGATGAGGCACTTTGGATGTAGTTTCTCAAGCACATCTTTGATACCACTCCTCTTAATCTAGATACCTCTGAACAAAAATGACATCATCTCCTTCAATACCTACAATATGTAATGTTGAAAAAGTAGTAGGATATTGGCTACAAACACTCCCATTCAAAAGGTGAAGGACAAGAAACTCATGGAAGAACTGGTCTGTAGCAATTCTTACCTCCAGCCATGGACATGTTGCTAATTTCACCTTCCACAGTAGGGACTATTTCTCGATTAGGGCCCAGTTCTAATCCCTGAAAGTATTAATAGTTCCCTAACCCATGGTTCTTCTCATCTCTTGTTTTTCCCTATCTGGGTCTTTCTTGCTCCGGGTCTTGGTTCTACCCTCTGGAACATCTTTTTTCATAAGCAATGGCTGTGTTGGCAGCTGAGTAGCTCTCTCAGCAAACTTTCAGCCTGTGGAAAGTTAGAAGCCAAGAAGTCTCTTTGATTTTGTAGTATCTCTGATGTTTTTAGTTTAATGTTTTTAGTTTAATGTTCTTAAAACTTTGTGGGGGTTCTATTATCTACCAGGTTATAGTTCATTTTACAAGACAAAATCCATTCCAACAATTCATTTTTCGGACAGGTTTCTCTCCACTTTAGACATCGTGTAAGGATAATGCCTTTAAAATTCTCAGGAGCTTTTTTGCCAACCTGAGAGAGTCTAGCAAGCATAGCCATAAATCTTTTCAAGGATTTTAACAAAAGGTTTATAGTCTTGCCCTTGATTTGATCTAGATTCTGAGGCTATTTCTTACTTTGAGAATATTACATCAGTTAGAGAGATACGAGATGTGAAAAAGTTTCATCTTCCAATCCAGCATAATTGGGGCCCCTCATATTTCTTCTAAATTTTGTTTATAAATTGAATAGCTACTACTTTAAATTGCCTCTTTCTTCTCATACCTTATTCAGTCAAAAGCAAAAAGTACAACAAAATTTCCCAAAACACCTCATTGACACTTTCAACCTTCTGCTTGGATGACCTCTTCTCCTTGCCTCCTCACAGTTAATTATCCATACAAATGACAAAATAATCCTTATCAAGATCTATGGCAGTGGCCCACCATTACCTTAAGTGGTGTTTCTGAGCAAAGTAGAAAAAAAATTATTTCTTCTTCAGAATATACTGTTATATCAAGGAAAACTGTAACAAATATACATACCTATGATGACTATAAATGTGAATGGCAGCCCCTAAAATTGCACAGTGCAAATTCTGCATAACTAAACTACTGGCTTTGCCTTGTTCTGAACCTTCTGATGGCTTTCCTTTACAGTTAGAAAATTGTATAACCTATATGGATCTATAAAGAATATATAAATACCTCCTACAAACCAGTAATATAATAGGCAAAACCCTTGAACAGACTCTCTACAAAGAATGATATAAAAATGGCCAATGGGCCGGGGGCAGTGGCTCACGCCTGTAATCCCAGCACTTTGGGATGCCCAGAGGGTGGCTCACGAGGTCAAGAGATCGAGACCATCCTGGACAACATGGTGAAACTCCGTCTCTACTAAAAATACAAAAACTAGCTGGGCGTGGTGTCACATGGACAAATTGCTTGAGCTGAGGAGTTCAAGACCAGTCTGGGCAACATGGCAAGACCCTGTCTCTACAAAAATTAACCAGGCACGGTGGCACGCACCTGTAATCCCAGCTACTTGGGAGGCTGAGGCAGGAGAATCACTTGAAACCAGGAGGCGGAGGTGGCAGTGAGCTGAGATCGCGCCACTGCACTTCAGCCTGGGCGGCAGATTGAGACCGTGTCAAAAAAAAAAAAAAAAAAAAAAACAAAAAAAAAAAAAAAAAAGGGCT